>NW_024582509.1:366703-420362 GCF_018398535.1 Haplochromis burtoni
AACAAACACTGACCTAAAATTATCTGTCGTTATGCCTGACCACTTTAGGGAAAAGGGATCTTTGAGCAAGACTTTATTATAAACCAATCAAACACGCACACACACACACTCTCTCACACACACACAGGCACACACACACACACACACCAGTAACATGAGGTGAGTCTTCGTTTCAGCACTGAGATGGAGATGGCTCGTGTGGCAGATTGCTTTGTGTGCCAGCTCTTTAGGTTTGGCTTCGTCCTTATTTGTACATGCACAGATGACACTTGGAGGAATTAAAACCTGTTGTTGGCCATTTTTCAGCAGCTCCTCGTTCGCCACAGAATGAATCTCAGAGTGTAGATGGAGGGCTGCACAGATGGATGGCTACTTCACTGTCCCTCGGGAGAAAATCTGGATTCACTCGGCTCATGGCAACAAGAGAGAACAGTGATACCAGATTATCCACAACACAGAACAGTAAATGCAACAAATCAGGGGTAGGATGAGGGGGTGGGGGGTGATGCCAGTCAGAGCAGGCGTGAACATGCAGCTGGTGCTGCTGGCGTTATTTATGAGCAAATTTGGGAGCTAAACGAAGAAAAATAGAAGCCATGAGAGTTTAGAGATGTCAGAGCTGCAGGTAGAAAGAAGCTCAGTGTGCTCTCCACGCGAGGAGGAGCTCGTGTCCAGCCGACAGAAAAATGAAAATAAATGTTGCAACTTGTGAGTGCAAATCTCGTCTGCAACCTCTGGTGTATTGTTGCGTGTCCATACCTGTGGTGTTGGTCTTGGTGGTGGAGCCCTGCAGATTCTGCTTCACAGATACGTGAAGCAGAATCTTTGTTGACCAGGATGTGCGTGTACTGTACTCTTCAAACCAGATTCTCTGAGTTTTCTGCAGGCTCGGCCCCCGCCTGCCTGCTAAAACAAATCATATGCATTAAAATATATCAGAAAATCCTCCTTGATCCCTGCACAAGCGTCAGCACAGTTATTGATCGTCTGTGGGTTTATTTATTCTGCCACAGTTTTATATAAAACCTTCCTGCCTGGTGCTACGAGGCTTCCTGGTGGCACAGTGTTTAAAGGCTTAGAGTTCTTTAGCTTTCATACGACTACACTCTGTTTTATTGTTCATCCAGAGAACCAGTGATGCTCTTCTTTTATTGCCATGAAGAGGCAATTGTGGTGTCTGGTTTAGTTAAGACTTAAAGTTTTGGTTAATCCCTGGTTTCCTGTTTTATTTTGAAAGTATTTCTTGTGTAACTCTTCATTGACTTCCTGTTTCATTTCCTGGCTTTATAATTGTCTTTCCCACCCTAACTGTTTCCACCTGTGCTTCCTCAGCCCTGTGTGGGTTCATACAGAGCCTCGTCTCACCTGATTTGATTGTAGTTGCACCGTGTGTTGGATGCTTGGGCTGATCCTGCGTTTCCTGTTTTGTGAGCTCCTTTCTGTAAGTTTAATTAAAGCTATTTTGGGATTTTTCACACCAGACAGTCGGCCTCTTTTGTGGCTGCACCTGGGTTTGTTTTGCAAAATTATTCTCATTATTCTTCTTGTCGTTTTCTTTTTAAATCAGAAAAGACTTTAACGTTGGTTGATCTGGGAGCGTTTATGGCCAAGTCAGTGTGTAGGGGGAAGAGTTGAAAGGCAGGTGGCAGTGGAGGTGTCACGGAGAGTGAAGAGAGTGACGGCTTCACACTGCAGAAACTTTGGACTCTTACAGATGTTTCAACCAGGAATCACTAAGAGTTGGATTTGAATCAGAGGGAGGCTCTGGCACTCTGGCTCTTATATCCACTCCCCAGCATCAGGTCCCGTTTGAAACCACATAGACTTAAGTGGGTTATAAGCACCAGTGGAGGGTCACTAACCCCACAGCACCTGCTTTGTGTCCAATATGGAAGAAATGCCACAGATTATAAGTTATGTGCAATTATTTGAGGAAATTCACATAAATAAAACAAAGAAAGATGCTTTTGGTGAAGCTTGATATATGATTTTGTTTTTTAAAAATGCTATTAGTGTTTATTTTTATTTCTATAAATTCTAATAATAAAGAACAACAAGGAGGAAGAGAGTAAGACAGAGTGATGTTAGCCATGCGCTGAAGCTCCTGTTTCTGAGGTGAGGACGTGCTGTGTTTCCACTTTTCCCCTTAATTAAGAGACCCTTCAAAAAGTGTGACTCAACATGATGTTGCAATCATCGACGAGTCAGAGGCTGTTGTCACTTTTGTGTCTGCTATTGATCGCAGTGCATTTGATGGCTCAAAATGTCTCATTGCAAATCATAATCCCAGCGTGAAAAATGATCGTTGTTGCAGCTTGTTTACACATCAAAGACCCTTAAATGTGCAAAAATGTGTACATGGATAAATATACAGTAAAGACAGATTGGCCTCATCCTTGTAGATGCAGACACTTTGTCTGATTGTGTCACTCGGCTTCCGTCGTTCCCCGAACCTACTGACAGTCTGGCTTGGCAGCAGAGCTGAACCTAGATCAGATGTGACATGTTCCACTGTCGGCCCCTGAAACCCCTGCCCGAGCATCTGTCTCGTCCGGCCGCGCTGCTTATCGTCGGTGACATATCCCGGTTTGTTTGTCCCTTCCTCTCTGCTGCTGCCTGTAGTGGCTCAGTGGCAGGCAGAGGGTGTCGCAGGACGGAGAGTTGATCTGTGAAAAAGCCGATTTGGATGAAAACGTGAAGGTTTGTGGCCTTCACTCAACCTGCTTCAGCCTTTGACCCACTTAATGTGTCCGTGGGCATTTGTGCAGTAAAATCCTGCTCTGTGAGGTCCGAGGCCGGGCAGGTTTTCGTCTCATCTCCTCCCAGCAGCAGCTGGCGTCTCTAATTAGCCCCGCCCTCCTTCCTCTTTGGTTGAATGTGCACAAAATCAGTGAAAACAGCTGCCTGGGAAGGAAAGCTGTGGTCAAGGAACATCAGTTTGTCTGATTGGAGGTCAGGGGCAGGAGCTGCAAACAGGTGGGGATGGGGCTGGAATTAATGTTGGCCTTTAATTAAATATCAGACATCAAGCTGTCAGCGAGCTACAGTCCTGACATGATGGCTGCTCTCAGGGGGCTCATGCAAACATCTCTGTTCAGAGGAGAGGAAGGTGAAATCATTATGAAAAGAGACAAAATATCAGGTTGTCAAACCTCCGCAGACGCGCCTGCAGACCGATGAATCAGCCATGTTGAGACAATATCGAGCTGTTGTTTGTAGGAAACATGACAAACATTTGTGTCTGACAAAACTCGACAAATACATTCGTTCAGCTCACTCTGCAACAGAGAGAAGCTCAGCATATCCCTTATGTTTATGTTTAATAGATAAAAGATATCTTCGTTCCGCTGAAGGGAAATTTGAAACGCTGCAGCTCACAATAACATTTCAGGCCAGCTTCGGAGTTCCTGTTTCAGCACAGCAGAGCACAAATCATCAGTTTAGGTTTGTAAAGACCCACGTTCCCCCAGCGGAGGGTCGCTGCACGCATTCAAACTGAAGTGAAGGCTTCAACGTGCTTTTCTTGGCTCCTTCTTTCCCGCTCATCTTCACAGCTGATGAGTGGCTCGCCATCCTCGCAGAGACTCGTCCTGTTATTGGTTCATTCCTGTTGAAATGGGTTCCTTTTTCTTCTCACTGTCACATGGTGCTTTCTCAGAGGTCATCACTGGACAGGTGCTGTTTCTTCCTCTTGTGTTGCTTTTAGCAGCAGAAGCTCGTCCAGGTGGCTTCATTTTGTTTTTCCATTCCAATATTTTCCGATTCTCAACTCCTCGCAGATTTGAGGCGACACCTTTGTTACGGTCACCTGCTTAAACACCAGTAGGACCATATTATCATCCGCTTGGTGCAGACAGCGTGTACCCACCACTGTCTGGTTTTCAGTCTCGTCATAAAACACATCTTTATATCTGGTGGTATTTCATTGTAGTGGTTTTTTTAAACTGGTCGTTGTGTGAAATCAGGGATGCGGTCATACTTTGAGGTTTTTAATGCTTGCTCACAGCCATTTCTTTTTTGTGACAGTCTTCAGCAGCTGTGGATATGATACAGACGTTTGTCATGTAAAAGACGTTAGATGCAAGCTCCTATTGTCGGTGTCTGCCTTCATTCCCTGATGCTGCTGGACTCAGGTTGTAGCTCTTCCTGTTCCCTGTGGGCTGTTTTCCAGATCTGAAGGTCCTCTAAACGCCCCTCAGGCCAAACGGATAACAAGTCACTTTTTATAAGGAGCCTGAGGAGGAGAGATTACCCCATCCCACGAGCCAGGCAGCTGACTCGGGATGATTTACGGCATCAGTGTGGCGGCTAGCAGGAAGAGAGCCGTGCTCATCCGTCGCCCAGCTTTGGAAAGGCGATCTCGAACTGCAGGAATCCAATCTGTTGAGGCTGGCAACGCGAATGAACAGCTGCGGCCTTTTCTCGCCCCACCGCTAAATAAGATAAACTAACCCAGTTAGGGAACAACGCAAAAGGCTTCCCGCACTGTCTCAGTGAAGGCTTAGCCAGGCCATTTACCTCCACCACCTGCACACACAACACACACACTGAACAAGGAGCAGGCGTCTCTCACATAATGCAGCAGCCTCACTTTGCGGACTGAATGAACGTGGCTTGCAGCAGAGTGCTTGACCCTGCGAGGGCATTAAAATACTCTGCAGAGAAACGTTAGTGTTGCTTCAGATTCTCTGTGACAAACAGAGGAGGAGAAGCGACTGTGTGGGCAGGCCGGCAGGAGCAGGCCTGGAAAAGGAGCCGGCTCGACTAATAACAGGTTACTGAAAGCTGCTGCTGATGTTTCTTTCATTATTTTTGGTCCGTTTTAAGCTGCTGTGCAGACTCGTGATTGTCTGTACATGCGACTGATCCTCAGCACGCTAACTCAGTTTCAAAATTGAGTTTGTTTCCCAGGACGGAGAACCGTTCGCTTTAAACTTGACTGTTTCACCCACATGGCCGCTCAGTGTTTAAGTGAGATGTGCTGATGAACACGTGTGTATCACTGTTCTTCATCAACACGTCCACAGCCCTGTTCTTTGCTGTTAATTATGTAAATCTGAACATGTAACTAAAATATGATGATGGTAGCAAAATGTAGCGTTGTCTGTTACTCGCTGCTTTGAATTCGAAGGTTAATTTCTCACATTAACCTCACATTGTCGGCATTTAGTCTTTTCTGTGTTTAGCCTGTTTTACCTCGGGAATACGCCCAGCGCGGCTGCTTTGCATGCCAGCTCTGATGTGGCTGCCGGAGCCAATTCAAAGTAGTGCTCATGATTCCACACGACGTACCAGAGTGGGCTCCCAGAAGCAGCTCCTTTCACAGTGAACTTGGTAAACACGCTCCTGATGACTTCATGGGCTCAGACTAACGCTTGACGTCACTTTGAATGAAATATTAAGTCCAGACTCTGCAAAGTCATCCTGAGAGTCAGACAGGAGGATTCAGCAGGAAATGCTCATTAATGAGCGTGCACCAGTCCATCTTTAAAACGTCGAGGTGGTGAAAACGTTGAGTCTTGAGACTAACGCGCATCAGGAACCCGTGGGTGACGTCACCGTGGCTACATCCATCTTATACACTGTCTATGTGATCATCCTGAGATGCCTCAAAAAATACAGGTCATTCCACCTGACTCTGGTGTGTGATTCAGGCGACTGACAGAAGAAGCTCCTCTCGTGAAAGTAGCCGACTGAAAATTTCATTTAAACAAGTCAGACGTTAAAAAATTATGCGGCCCGTTGTGGAACCGGTTGTTAGCTCTGCACTTGTGTCAAAAGTCTTGGAGTCATCTCGGGCAATGCTCTTTTCTTCACCACCCTCATCAGAATCGGTAGCGCCGCAGATTCGATTTCTAGACTTTGCCCTTTTCTTCGTCAACACAGCACTCGATCCTGGTTCATGCTCTCACCTTGTGTTTGGATTATTGTAGTGCCATTCTCTCTGCTCTCCCAAAAAATCCTCCAAATCGTAGAACTCTGCAGCAGGTTACATCCAGTGTCATCCACCTTCATTGGCTCCTGATTCCTCGACGTATCCAATACTAGATTTTGCTTCTTATCTTCAAAGTTCTCACTGATCTTCTCCTGTCAGACCTCCTTCATCCTCACACTCCTTCCTGTGCCCTCTCCTCGCTGCTCCTCACTTCAGACATGAACATCACGGTTCAAGCTAGACTTTGGTCTCTGGTCATGTTTATCACCCAAACCAGTATTGTTGTTGGTAATGGTGCTTTTGATGGGGCGGTTAGGAGAAATGTTGATTGCTTGGTTTGATGTGAATAAAGGTTTAAAATGTTGTGCCCATTTACAGTATCGGTGTTATTATTCCCCAGTTTAAATTCTGTTTTGAATAATTCAGTTTGGCTGTTGTTGGTCAGATGCTTTGTTTTTTTTGTTTTCAAACCTACTTGTCTGAAATTGGCCTTTGGGAGGACAAATAATGTTTTCAATTGAGTAACTACAGGACAATTAGAAGGAAAACACAGACGGCCTGAAAGCAAAACAACAAAAATAAACCAGGATGGGAAACAAACAAACACTTGAGCTTTTTCCTTTTAAAAATGTTCAAATAGATGAAATTTCTTCGAGTAAGGAGGCTGCACACAATGCACAATGTTTCCTCCTTTTTCTGTGAATGTATTTGGAGTCTTTTATTTGGCATTTACTTTTTTTTTTTTTATTCTGGCTAAACTGAAGTCACGTGCTCACGTGCACAGGCTCTGCTTGGGTAGCTCTTGGCAGAGATGGATTTTACAACCCCGTCCTGCAGATGCATCTTTTTAAATTCCAAGCGTGGCCCAATGATTGCTTTGTTTTGAGACACTGAAGCTTTGACGCATCGGTACATTACAACACGTTACCAGTTTACACGGTTCGTCATGACTTCTGGTTTAATTTGAAGCTTCTCGTGTTGGATTTCTTGTATTAGATGCTGCTGCTCGCTGATGTTTAACAGGCTCTTACAGCTGCAGCAGCTCGGTGGATCTTAATATATGCCATATTGTCTCCACAGCACAACTGATCTCGTGTATATGACTGTCTGTTATGAGAGCCAAAGCTAATCTGCACACGTGCATGTTTCATTGGCTGTTGAACATGAGGAAGAGGAGCTCAGTGCTTCACATGTCAGGTGAAACTTTGGGTTTGAGGCTGAGGATGGAGTCGAGCTTCAGCCGCTGATGTCTGACTGTGAGAATATGCTCTGTGCTCACAGGCAGGAGGAGCTGGGCTGCTGGGACAGTTTTTTTTCCCCCCTTGTACGCCTGAAGGTCACGGTGCTGCAGCGCCGCTTATTTGGATGTTTAATTATGATAATAGCTCCGCTGCATCCTCCATTGGACTCTGGGGAAATGTCACCCAAACTCCTGGTTGCTATAAATCTTCTCGTTGTGCTGCTTTGTGTTTAAACCTCCACATTATTCATTTCACTTCCACTGTGTCCAGGATCAGAATAATATCCAGTTTCCACAGAGCGGATGTGAAGACTAATTCTCTGCATCACCTGACCTTGATTGGCATGTAGCTTCTGTTTTTGTTGCCATTATTGATGCAAACCTGCTAAATGGAGCTTTTCCTCTTCAGTGGTACTTAAGTACAGAGAGCAGCAGGACGAGTTCAGCTTTGTCACATTTTCTTCTCTAATCTGTCGTCGTTTGCATCGCTCCTATACGTCTATGCTTGTCTTGGGTTTGAATCCATTTCCTGTTTTATTTCATAAACGTCCACCTTCATGCATTTCACCGTGGCTTCTGTCATTGTTCTGTTTCCTGCCAGTTGTCTTGCCAACCTGTGTTCAAAAAGCCAATCACTGACAGCATAACTACTCGGTCCTTCTTTGAGGTTCGGCTTCTCAGTCACTTTGTTTCATGAATAATTCTTCATGATTTTCTCCCGTGGTCTGTAGTCAGTTTTATTTTGTACCTGCCCCTAAGATGTGGTGTTTGCTAGCTGACAGACTGTGTGCGACCTTTGACCCAAACTGAAGTTTAGTTTCACCTCAGGCAGATTTAAATGGCGCTGACAGAGGATGGAGCAACATGTTGGTTTGTTTTAATTAGAACATTTCCACTATTTAAAGACTTGATGGTATTAGTGGTCTTTCTTGGTTAAATATATTGGTTTTGGTTCAAGTTTTGAATTTCAAAATTTGTTATCAACCTACCAGGTTTGTTTGGAAGTTTGAGCTCAGCATGAATCATTTTAGCCTTTTGTGTTTCTTTCCCTGACGTTTCTTTGAAGGACTTGTATTGTTGCTCGTTCTTCTTTTGCCTGCTTTCCTCATCCCAGTTAATTTCACCTGTTCTGTAGTTACACGTGAGTATAAGAATACTACAGCACATATCCTCATACATAACACAGTCATCCAAATTGTATTTAATGAGCTCCACAGTCACACAAAAAATGAACATGTACAGTATTAGCATCCAGCACTAGGCTTTATTAAACCGGTTATTGTAGAGTCCTGTTTGTCATTAGCATCCTGGTGAGGGCAGGATCCACCACACCACCTCTCGCTGAGGGAGGCTGGAGGACGATGTAAAGAATAATTTGCACTCTTGCATGTAATAACAGTCGAGTGTTCTGCCATGTATGTTTTATTTCCCTGTAGTTTAGCCTACCAGCGATTTGCCACATGGGCTGCTGGAAAGATAAATGGCAGCTTTTGTATTACCACTTATTAAACCTTTTAATAGGAATGGATTTTCCTGTATGAGGGTGATGAAAGGAGTGAGTGTAATTGCAATGACTGTGGGTGCCGACATCGGCCTCTTCCACTGATTAATGGACGACAGAAATCAGAGCCGGCAAAGGTAGACCGAAGCCAGCGGCGTCTTGATACTGTCATAAAAGTCCCACTGTGGCAGCACCATGACTGACAACATCTCTATTTATTTATATTTATTTATTTGTTGCTGTTGTTGATGCAGGCTGTCAGGACAGTAAATGATCTATAGGAGTCCTGATTTTCACAGTAAATGGACGTCAGTCTTCAACATCCACGTTTTCAGTAACAGGTCGGGGTTATATTTGCTACCTTTTTATGTGGAGTATTGACCTGTTGGGCAAACCTCAGTGGAAATCTACTTTAACATGTGGCCAAAATGCTGCCTAACCCTAACCCCACTCAAAGTGATTTGCTGGCACTCTGGTGGATGTTGAGAAGCTAATGTGAGGAAATCTCATGTGTGAGCCAGCCTGCAGTCACAGGAGCTGTCCTTGGTGCTGAGAGGGAGGCAGCTGTACGAGTGTTTTCCTGAACAGACCTGAAGCCCTCTGCATTTTGTTTCTTTCCTTCAGCTAATCCTTTCCACACAGCCTGCATCAGGATGTCAATACATAATACAAAGTACACAAGCACCAAGCAGTCAATCAGCGTAACACAGATTCTCATTCTCATCCCTTTTTATTTAGGCCTCAGTGTTACACACAAGCTGTCTATGGTGTGAGTGCTCGTAGACATACTGACACGCTCATGCGTTGATAGACTTGCAAAGGCAGGGTGGAGGTGTCATGAACCACACATATATCAGTCGGACACTGTGGATTTCCCCCCAGGTTTCCCTCACAGTCACTGTTTGGTGTCAGAAAGTTGAACGTGAACTGAAATATCTGCAGAAATGTTTTTTTTGCAGACTGGGTGGGCTCAGCCTCGGCCATGTGATTGTGAATGTTTCCTGTTGTTTTCCCTCTTAGTCTTTACATCACTTCCTGTGTTGTTTTGAATGTTAGACCCTCACGTGGCTTCGTTTTGAGTTTTACGTTTGTTACCTTTCCTGTTACCGTCTAAACTGAGATCACCTGTGCCGTCTCTGTGGAGTCTTCTCTTGTGCTTTCTGCCATCTCCTTGAGTTTTGTTTCCAGTTGTCGTGTGTGTGTGTGTGTGTGTGTGTGTGTGGGACTTTGAGAATCTGTAAAGGTTGGATTAAACCAAGTACTGGTAAAGATTTAAAAATAAGAACAGCCCCCCCTCCTCCTACCTGGTTAATGAGCGTTCATTCTAATTATTTATCTTCAGTTTGCTGCAGTTTAGTCTGAAAACTGTATTTTATTTGTATATTGTGTACAGAAAAGCACAAACAAAGACAAGAGTTGAAAATCCTCATCCACAATCATAAAGTGTAATTACTGCCCTGAAAAAGAGAAATACATGCTTGCATATTTTCCGACTTAGCTCTAGTGTCTGTTTTTTGTTTGTTTGTTTTAACTTTAATATAGAAATAATTATTTTATTTTTATATTAATCTCTTGTGCTGCTCACCAAACTGGAAAAACGAGCCTCTCGGCTCCACGTCGTTCCCCTGTTTTAAAGTAGCTTCACTGAAAGTTTTAACTTTGGAGTAAAATGTGTGTAGATGATGGAGACGGTTACACTGCTTCACTTTTTCCTCTTTTGACGTTGCTGTCAATCATTTGCCTTCTTGCTACAAATGCAATGCATAAATAATTGGAGGGAAATGTTCTTCTAAATAAAATCTATTTGCTGGCAGCAGGTGGTGGGAAATAAAATCTGAGAAAATGGTGACCCAGTGAGAGTCCCAGCCGCTATAAAGCCTTTCTGAGATTAATAGGTCAAGCAAGAAGCCAGACTTTATGGTCCCAGCTCTCAGAAGCTGCTAAATCCCCAAATAAAGCAGCTGCTTTTTCTGGTAGATATATATATTTTTCCCACCCAGCTTGAGCTCTGGGACTCACAGCCCTGGACTCCTGGTTGATTACCTGCCAGCGAGAGGCGGGGGCTTGATAAACTTAGCCGCTCCAATACATTGTTTTTGCATCAGTGGTGAATAAATGGTTTTTGGCTGCTGGCTGGTGTGAAGCTCCCACCTTGTACGTGGCGTAGAAATGTTTGCAAATATGCTGGAAAGGTCAGCCAAGCCACACATTAATTTTCCAACTTAAACAGGATTCCCACATTTCTGTGGCCTTTATTAACCGTTCAGCTTATTTATGAAATTCAATAATCCAACAAAGTTTGTAAGCCGTTCTGTGGAGCAAATGGATATCAATAAACTGTGGTTTAAATGCCAAGAAATACTGTGACAGCACGTTTTTAAGGCATTTATGTAATACTGGTCGATACCCAGCTTTCATGCATGTGAGATGGTATCGTGAGCGTCATGTCTCGATTATAATCGTCATTCCTCATTAAAGCTTGCAGAGGCCAGACGGTTTTTCCCCTGTTGCTGGAACAGCAAGCCTGTCAGATTAAAATGCATTTGTTCTTAGACTGCATTCACCTGACAGTCATGTATATAAAATCTTTATTGTCCCAGGAGACAAATTTGCTTTCAGTCTGCACAGTTTTGTCTCACCAGGCGGACCGCCAAGGCAGAAGGAAAGAAGCTCCTGCCAAAGAGAGGCTGTCCTCCAATTTAAAGTGGAGTATGTGAGGACAGATGGACGCCGGGATTTTTGAAACGAGTGCGGATTGCAGGGGTGATTTGTGCAACTCACTATAGCAGGTGTTAAACATGCGACGGCTCTTTTGTTGCGGTTTTAGGACTCGAGTGTAGGCAGACGAAAGAGTTTGCAGGCGGTGCATGTATGGCAGGACATATGTTTGCTTTTGTTGGGAACAGCATGGCGAAGAAGCAGGAAACAGGATGGGTGGAGTTACACTGGAGGAGGTTTGTGCTGTGAGAGAGATGAAAATAACCCGTAAAATGCAATTCACCTGTTCATTAATAAAGTAATCCGCACAGCTGTTTAGTGAACAGTCATAATTTAAAGTTGAATATCCTCAGTGTGATGTAGTGAACCGAACATTTGGATCAGGGTTGGTGGAAACTTCAAATCGTGTCTTTACAAATGTGAAATGTCTTCAATTGTCCTGATTCAGGACACACAGCCTTGAAACGTGCTTGCAGAGCGATTCATAGAACTGGTGCCGACTTAATATGAGCAGGAGCCGTGACATCTCAGGCCTCAGTGCAGCGACGGTTAAAGCAAACTTTAATGAAACATCTGAGCTGAACGGCGCGCACGTCTGTGTTTGAACAGGGGCTTATAACGGCAGACATGAAAGACTCGAGCGCCTTTGGAGCTTTTCTGGTTTCACATGTGGCTCAGCTGCTTGGATTCCCAATTTAAAAAAGTTATCAGCACATCTTGGACCCACACATCTTTAAACTTGCGTTTCCCCACATGCTAGCTGCTGAGTCTGTTACAGATCTGAGACAAGGCGTTCGTTATCTTGCCCAAGAACACTTCGACATGCAGCCAGGAAGACTGAGATTGAACCACGGACCCCCTGGTTAGTACCTCCTAAGGCCTCGGCCACACAGGACTGGAGATCAGTTGGCAGCAGCTATGCTTGGGAAAAATGTGTATTCCTGAACTGATTGCTTTCTGTCATCAAGTCACAAAGAGGGAGCTGAGCCTTAAACAGAGCAGCAAGCTGTTCCCCTGGAGTTTGCATTGAACGTGTTGATTTGTTTGCAGGTAGTTAAAGTCGCTAGCTATCAGCCGAGCGGCCCTTTGCTGCATGTCTTCCCTCACACTCTCCCTGCTTTGCTGTCCTCTCGTCACTCTCTAGTAAACTGGAACGTAAAAAGGCTTCAATCATTGGTCCATTCCAGAAGCAACAATCTGTTGGACTTGATCAATCCCAGGGCTCCTCCCATTTTACCACCATTGCCCTCCACACTCTCTGAAGGGAAGATGATCAACCAAAAAACCAACAAAACTCAGGAAACACAGTGGAAGTGTGACGAGCTAACAGCTATTTACTGTTAGCTTGATTAAAACTCCCATCACCTGCATCTTTTTCTCACAGCAGTGATGAATCCTCTGCTGGTTTCTGTCACTTCCACAGCTGGTCCGTCACATTATTGTGTCCCCAGAAACACTCAGGCAAAAACTCCCCAGGAACACGGAGAGGCTGACCAAGGACCAGCTCAGCCGGAGAAACCCCGAGGTCCTCCTTTACTGAGCTGCACAATCCCACGGAAGATGGTCGACCCAGTTGCCACCCGCTATGTAGGCAGTTGGCAACAGTGAGAAGGAAAACCACCCTTTTAACAGGAAGAAGCCTACATATGTGAATAATCTTCGGAACATGCGGTCATACTTTACTTTTTAAACTTTAAACTCCACTCTTCAGTCACCCGGCTGCTTATTACTGTGTCAGCCCCACTTTCTGCCACCAAAAACTGCCGAGTCAGCAACTCTAAAATCTGCCCTTTGTAATTGGGATCAAAGAGTTTTGAGGCTCATTAATCAGCCTTCAACTCTTTGTTGTGTTTCTTCGACTTTAGATTGATTGCATTGTCGTTCTGGAAACCACTTCACCGAGTGTTTGGTCTGCACTAATGTTTAGGTGCTGTCTAACTCCCCGGCAGATGATCGTGTTCGCTGTTTTCTTTATCAGTCAGAGGTTTTAAAGGGGACATGAAACGCGACACAAGGCTAATTTACACCACTGAGCCCTGCTCTCATAACCTGACATGGATGCAACTGTCTGTGAAGCTGGATTTAAGAAAGAAGAGCTTAAAGTTTCAAAACATGTTTAGCGCCATCTTCTGTCAGTGTGGAACGTGACATCATGTGGTTGGTTGGGGCTGTTGGGATTAAATAATTTGCAGTGCTTCAATAATGCTATGTTTTTTATTAACAGACTTGCATTCGTTTATGTTAGCTAAGCAATGGCAGAACCGATAATACAGAGGAAAATAACGACACTAAAACTAAAAATCACTGTAATGGGACCTTTAATGGTGTGGCTGGTGTTTAGTGGGGGAGTCGTGTTTTAGCCTGTTGGATGAACTTGCCCTTTAATTGTGCCAGTTTCCTTGCAGCAGACAGTGGCAGAGAGCCTGGGAGGTTTGACTGTGAGCTCAGAGATACCCGTGGGTCTACAGTCCACCTCCTCTCCCCTTGGCACTCATTATTAATTAAACTTGTTGGAAGTTTGAGGCTCACCAGTTTGCTGTGGCTGCGAGCAGAAATATAAACCTCACATCAATCCCCCCACCGTGTCTCTGACAAGCCTCATTCTTAATTGAAAACGCCCGACTGACTGCAATTTCAAAAGTGGATGATTGATTGATCAAGCCCAGAAGCTAGACAGCGTCCCCTGCGAGGAAGGCCTTCAAATCCACAGCGAGGCTGAGCAGAGTTCATTTGGATACTCGGAGAGATGAATGAGCACAAGCAGTCTGGCAAATTGAATTCTCACTCGTAGGCAGGAATTTCTTAATTGTGCGTGACAAATTTCCCAAACAGAATCTGGAAAGTTTCATCAGCCCGTCCATTTGTCTACCCGTCTGCCCCTCTCTAGGCCTTTCGGTCCATTTCTGCCCTCGATCCGCTCGCATAGATGTTTAAAACCGGACAGAAGCTCATTTTATACATGTTTATTATTCATTTTCTCACCACGAATTCCCCTTTGGCTTTTTCATAAAATGAAATGCATGCATCATCTCAACGATGGGGCTCGTGAGCGTCGTGCAGTAAAAAACTCCACCCAGATCCTGAAGTCTTTCTCAGCTGCAGCAGCTGTTGATATCTACTATCAGACCCCGCTACTGGTTTGATAGCTGGAGGCTCTACCTCCCATTTTACTTTTTAAAAAAATAAATAAATAAATAAATAACAGAGGAAGCGCAAGTAAACCGACAGTCTGAGAGAGAAGAGCTCTACTGAGGTCTTTAAGATATGATGTGGTCTGATTACTTGTGCTTGTATGTGAGGAGACGGATTCAAGGACACGATTGAAATCAACTGTAGCGCTTTCAGGATTTTAGTGGTTTGTGTTTGCATCATCGATGTTGTGTAAGAAAGGAGTTCTTGTTTTGGGGGGTTTCAGGTGGCTGAACATGGTCTGCTCTTTAGCATCATTCTTGTCTCTTCAAAAAACGGAACGGGGGAAGTAGGGGTGGGCGATATATCGAATATACTCGATGTATCGCGAGTTGTTCCGCATGCGATAGTTAAAATGGCTCTCAGTTGCCATGGCAATATTAAGCCATCTACATGTAATTTACTGGAAGTATTTTTTTTTTTTTTCCCACACGCTGCGAATACGTCATTAATAACCCCTCCCAACCTGAAAATGTTCTACCTGGTGCACTGCGCTGAGCATGTGTGTTTATATGCTACCAGAGAGGGGAAAATATGGCGACGGCAGGAGTTTCAGACGAGCGAGAGTAAGAGACTCACTGTTTGGATGTCGAACTAAATGCAAAACAAAGGGTAGCAGTACCCTGAAATTATTCCACTTGTAACGGCAGTCTGGCGAGGAAGGAGCAGCTAGCAGGTCCAGCGGGCGTGTGGTGTGGAGGTTAGCCGGATAGCTCGAAGCCAGTCAGTTAAATCAAACAGCGTTACATCGGTAAGGTTTCTCCTGAGAACAGAACACGAGCAGCATGTAATAGCTGCCGCTGTACTCACACACCCACTAGGAGACAACAGTAGGGCAACCCCCCACCTAGTGGTGCTATAACACCATAAGGGTTATTAAACACTGCATAATTAAAACAGTCTTAAACTGCCTATCAACATCTCCCCACACACCAAAGAAAACGTTAATTAAACCAGCGGCGCCACACGTGACTGCTCTAGATCAGTCATTTTTTTTTAGTCACTATCTAGATTTTATTTCTGTAATTTGAGTTAATCACATTTTATATTTTATACATTTTTATATCTTACAAGTAGCAAAGAACACCTTTTTTTTTTTTTTATTTCAATCGTTTTATTTTGTCTCGTGAATTCTTGATGTATTTTTTGTTTGTTAAAGGTCTGCTGTTGACCACAGCGAGAGACTTACTGTCACAGTAATTGATGGTTAAAAATTGGTTAAAATAAAACGTTTTATTCAGATTTTCTTGTATTTGAAGTAGGAAAAAATACTGAATAGTTGATATACATGAGTATACCCGTGCAGTTTTAGGCACTATATGGTTAAAAATAACATTTATTGTTCAAGGATATTTAAACATATTGTGATTTTTATATCATGTATTGCGATATAGTCCCCCCCGCCCAAAAAAATATCTTGATATTAGGTTTTTCTCATATTGTCCGGCTCCGACGCCTTTGTCCAAAGTCCGGCATGAACTCAGATTGTTGTTCTGTCCCCCCATCGTGGATATGACTGAAGAAACGATAAACCACGTGTAATTCTTTGATTAGTAGCTCTCATGAGAATGCTTAGCACATTCATACCTTACAGTAATTACAGTATGGCGCTTCTTTGGTGATGGTATACACAACACTGTTAGTGACTGCAGGAGTTCAGTGGTTTGTTCTGATAAAGGACCGGAGACCATGTGTTCTAGCTGACAGGAAATTTGAATACTGATTTATGCTGAGATATACTTTTTTTTTTTTCTGTGGAGATAATAAAATGATAATTGGGTGGTATTTTCAGTAGAGCAGTGTTTGAGTCCTTAACCTGTTTACACTCCCTGTTTCTACTTGTCCAGGTGCGATATTTGAGGAGAACGCAGTGCAGGATGATCAGGTGTTCCAGCTCGCCGTGTCTGACCTCAGTCTGAACGACGACATCCTGCAGAGTGAGAAGATCACACACTCGATTAAACTCATCGCGCCCAACAACCCTTTCCAGGCGGTGCAGGAAGGTAAGGCCGCTGCTGCGTTTACGTCACGTGATGGCGGGAGTGTCAGATGATTTTCGACCGCAGTGCTTTCTGCACTTTCCTGCTTTCCTTGCTTCTTACACTCCTGCCTTGGATTGTTAATCTTTAGATTGTGCGGGTGCCGCCTCTCGCTGAGGTATCCTCACAGCTAATGACCCAGGTATCAACCTCCTAAATGCTGTTTAAATCACGGCAGCTGCAGCCGCTCTGCCAGAGCTCTCAGAGGACGCTGTTTGTCTTTCATGCAGCTCCACAGAGCCCGTCCTTTGCCTCTTCTTTCCTGTTTCTCAGGGTTTCCTCTGAGATTCATTCTCTCAGTCTTCTCTCTCTCTCTCTCCCTCGCTGTTTTCCCTGCAGAGGAAGCTAGGGGGAAGCACTGAGCCCAGCTGCACAGACGGCCTCTCAGCTTTGAGAGGAGCTTGTGTGGCTGTGAACACATTTGTTTATGTGTACGCTCGTGGCTGCAGAAAAGGCCGTGATGATGTGGATGATGAAGCTCAGACTGGAGGATGCTGATTGTTTTGCTGCAGTTAATGACGATGATGTTGATGCTGGTGATGAGACGACTGTTGTGACGATAATGGATATAACTGGTATTGATAATGATGCTGATGAATGTTACGATGGTGCTGATTATAATGTGAGTGTCGAGGATGAGGATCCCTGCAGTGATTAGGATGACGATGATTAAGGGGTATTAATGTGTGTGTGTGTGGGGGGGGAAGGTGACGCCGTCGCAGACACGAAAGAGGATGAAAGCGTGGTGCTTATGTTGGTATTGCCGTTCGAGGATGATGGTGATGATGCACTTGTTGCAGCCGGTGTTCATTTCGACACAATTTCTTTCTGAAAATATCTCAAGTTCAGCTTCGGTTTTCTTTATTTGCACCCACAGGTAGATCTGGTTTGCAGCAGGTAAGTCATCCATCCTCAAATGCACATTTTTCAAAGCGACACAAACAAAAGATAAGTGTATTACAACACAGCGCTGGGGAAAATTGCTTCCACATCATGTAAGATATATAAAAGCTGCGATTTGTTCATCTGAGTGGTGGCTGCTGGAACAAAGCTGTTGTTATACTCTGAACCGCTCAGCACTTTGGGACTTAAAAGCTTTTGTCCAGATGGAAGAAACCAAATCTCAGCGGAGTTTGCAAACAGTGATGAAGTCCTGAAGTGAAACCGAATATCTGCTGTATTCGTGCCGTGAACAGGGATGTTGGGTTAAGCTGTCCGATCAGCTGATTAGCTTCAGCATGTATCAATTTGACTGAATGAGTTTCTGCTCTTTACAGATGAGGATCCAAACTGTGACGCTGAGAAAACAGGACAAAGCAGATTCAGTAGAAGCTCGATAGAATAAAAATGCATAAGCAATGCAAAGAGTTTCTAAGTTTACCTCCACAGACTCATACCAGACACATTTAGGTATGAAAATGATCCAACAGTACATGTAAGCACGGGTAAAATCCTGATTTTGTTCCAGTTGTGGCTGCTGTCAAAAATCAAGCCTCGTCTCGATTGCTGCAGCTTGATTTGTATCAGAGTTAGCCGGGCCTCCATTGCTCAGTCACAGTAAGAGTGCAAGTTTAGCAGATTGTTTACGAACATTTTAAAATCCTTTTAGTTTTAAATCTCGCAGGCCAGAGCGTAAAAGATGAAAGACGTGTGTTTCATCTTTTGCGCTCTGCGCTGAGACCGTGCAGCGCTTCAGCCCTGTTGTTGTGCTTTAAGTTTTATGGTGTGAACGTTTCTGTCCGCACTTCCACATCGTCCATCATAACTTTGGGATGCATCAGCTTGCTGTGAGAAATGGACCTCGGTGCTCTGATGTGCGTGGTCTAACCTCCCACGCCTGAAAATCATGTCACAACAGCGTGCATTTGTCTCCGCTGCAAATTAACATCAGCGAAATCACTTTAGCGCCCGTCGCAGCGCTGGAAAGCAGGTGACTAACTCAGATGGTGATGAACACCTTCACATTAATCAGCTGTAAGACTAGCTCGGATTTAATTGGTCAATTCCTCCAGAAAGCTCATCAGAGTCAGTCAGACCACACAGAACCAAGCTGTCACCTTAATTAGCTTTGTGTTTTCAAGTGGAACTTGAAAAATGTGGACTTCTTCCTTGTGTCAGGGAAACGAGGTGCAGTAGAGGTAAATATAATAGAGAAAATATGGCGTTGAACTTGTTCATTTGAAAGCCTGGACCAGAAGATTTGGATCAGGTGCAAACAGGTGTTTCAGAGGAGCTGCGGTAAAACTGTCAGTTTTGCTCATGAAGATGGTTAACGGTGGAAAATGAGGGTAGATAAATCTCCCCAGGCTGCATACGCCCTGTAATTTTTAATTAACAGAAATCTAATTACAATATTAATAGCATTTTGATTGTGCTGTGAAGTGCACTCGTATTACTGAGTTGACACCACTCTCTCAGGCGGCACCTGATGCTAGCACGGTGATGGTGACTGGAAACAACAGCATGTTGACTTTTGACTCTTCTGTCACGGATGTAAATAAATCCTTTACAGCACAAAGGACTCCCTGAAGCAAAATGTCAAGTGGAAACAGCCCCGATTAAATCACCCTGAGAGCAGATGTTGGGAATTTGTTTGCACTGGATTTGTTCTTTCTGCACACCACAAGGTGGTGTTTGCAGGTGGTGCTGTGTCCATTCAGTCGTGGTGCACATCTCTGCTCTTGAATGCAATAAAAAATAATAAAGTTCCTCTTCTGCTTTTTGGCATCAGATTTTCATGTGTTTAAGTTTGGCACCAAACTGGATTTTATTTCATTTCATTATTTAGTGCGCTTTGTTGTTTGTGCCAAAATATTCTCCTTTAGAAACATTAACCCTGCAGACAGAAAGTACAGTTTCCCAGTGTGAATGTTTAAATGATAAATAATTAATAAGTAAATAATTCCTGAGATTTCCATGCAGAGGTCTCAAATATAATGTGATGACCTCGTCATAATAATCAATATATGGAAAACAGGAGTCGGAGCTTGTTCAGTATTCAGTGAAAGTTTGGAAAGCTGAAAATATTCTCACCGAATCCTGCAGTCGAAATAATTCAGCCGTATGAAAACGTACTTTTAAACTTACAGGAACAAAACATTTTGATATTTATTGACATCATGTTCAGTGACTCAGACACACAGGAGAGCTCATTAGCATGATATCAGGTGGTGTGTCCTTGTGCATTTTAATGGCTGTGGCGTGCATGAATATGTATGTGTGTGTTTGCATCAGTGCTGCCCTCTCAAAGGGCACGGAGTCGGGTCTCGAGTGGACGGGAGCCACTCACGTTTGTCTGAATCAGATCCGTGTCAGCTCAGCGTGAGACCTCCTGCTCTTTGTTAGAGACGACACAAACACTCATTTTATTTCCTCTGCCAGCTCATCTCATCCTCTGACCCGACAACAGCAGCACAGCAGAGAGCCGTGCTTACATCTGGGAGGAAGGCTTATTTATTAAAAAATAAATGGATAATGGCAGTAGTAATAGTTTTAATAGTAGTAAAATCATCTATCATGCTGTACATGCATCTTGTTTTCTTTTCTAGATGGCGGCCTAAATTGAAGCCAAAAGTATTAAATTAGATGATCTCTATTGTTTTTAGCTGAGACAACTGCAGGAAGTAAAGCATCTAAGGACAGGAAAATGAGGGAGGGGGGGCAAAGAAACCAGGGACATTAGAAACCGAGGGAGGGAGAAAGTAAAGAGGATGAGTGGGAGACGGGAATGATGGTTCATGAATGAAGAACAATTAAAGAGGGACAAAAAGGAAGAAGGTATTATCAACGTGTGTGTGTGTGTGTGTGTGAGATAGCTCAGCCTTGACCTTTTGCAGATCCCCCATGATCCCTGTCTGGAGAGACTCTGCTGACAGCCTGGGCTGTAGTGGATTATGGGTAATGAGACATGGATTCACACCCTGCCTCGTGTGTGAGAGAGAGAGAAGGGGGTGGGGTGCGGGTGGTCAGTGTAAGTTTTTGTGTTGTCAGCTGACTTAGAGCCCCGTCACCCTTATTACCCCGTGGCGCAGGGGGTTGGGAATCGCATCTGGAACCGGAAGGTCGCCGGTTCGATCCCCGGGCTCTCTGTCCTGGTCGTTGTGTCTTTGGGCAAGACACTTTACCCTACTTGCCTACTGGTGTTGGCGATATGGCAGCCTCGCTTCTGTCAGTCTGCCCCAGGGCAGCTGTGGCTACAACTGTAGCTGCCTCCACCAGTGTGTGAATGTGAGAGTGAATGAATAGTGGCATTGTAAAGCGCTTTGAGGGTCCTGAAAAGCACTATATAAATCCAATCTATTATTATTATTATTATTATTATTATTATTATTTCTTCTCAGTTTGTGTGCGTTTGTCCTTTAATGTGTAAGATGAGACCTTTGGCCTTTCACGTGAGCCGAGTTTACTTCCTCACTTAATAAAAATATCCCTCTGAATAGAACCAGTCACACAATAGGAGAAACCCAGTGAGCCAGCATGTTGGCATCATGAAAGAGGAATAAAGGAAGACATCCGTGTGAATGTAAATGTACTTATTATATTTATCTCTCTACGTGTGATCAAACTACTTTGATGTTATAAAACAAGCTGCGCAGTTCTAGACATGCGGATCACTTTTTAAGCCTGTGCAACCTGTGAAGCTAGTGTCAGCTGTTACATTACGACTCCAGCCCTTCACCTTCTTGCTCCAAAAACCCTTCATAGCTGAAACGCTAATGGTGAAGCTTCAAAATGCGATCATCTTGTAGCATCGATGGTAGTAGTGTAAGCTGGAGTAAGCTAACAGTCTTTGGTTTTCTGCCTCTGAATTCAGCAGCTTTTCTTAGCGTTTGCCACAAAGTCAGAGTGAGTTCACTTTACAGGAACGTGCTTTCATTCTCATCATG
Source organism: Haplochromis burtoni (assembly GCF_018398535.1). Taxonomy (NCBI): domain Eukaryota; kingdom Metazoa; phylum Chordata; class Actinopteri; order Cichliformes; family Cichlidae; genus Haplochromis; species Haplochromis burtoni. The sequence goes on from NW_024582509.1 coordinate 388,212, forward strand.
GCTGGTGTGGAAAACCTTTTATTTACATCTGTGCTGTTTGCAGCTTGATGAGCGTCTGTCTGTGGTGACATCTGAGGTGCTCTCCCAGTGAGAGTGACTGGGAACAGGGAGAACCTAGCATGGCTGAAGACTCTCAGACGAAGCTGAAACTACAGCAAGTAAACTGGATGAATAATACCAGTTCATTATTTTCCCACATTATGTCTGTTTTCACTCTAATATTGTCAGGTGCCAACAAATGACCAAATCCGAGGTTTTGGTACTGGATCCAAACTTTGGACAAACTTGATTTTGGTGGATTGTTGCCAAACATGATCAGATTATCTGCTCATAGACTATCGAGTCTTCACATTACAAGAATGCGACTGATTGACAGAAGCGAAGTCTGAAATAGAAGTCCAATATTACAGAGAAGTATCTTCATGATCAAAACCTCACTGCTGTAGAGAAACTGAGAAAACGTCAGTGGATTTAAATGCAAGTATAAATCTATACATCCAACAAGAGTGCGTCTCCTGCAGACGACCCTCAGGCTCTCTCCCGTCGTGCATCCATCCATCCACTGCTCCTCTCATTAACTGCTCTTTCTCACAGAGATTGTCGTAATCAGCCTGTTTACTCTGATAGGAGCGGCTCTTCATCCGCACTCGCAGATACGCAACACTTTAATGCTATCGACAAACCCCCCAAAGGAAAATCTCCCTGAATCCATCTGTCAAACCAATCCGCTCGGATTACACGCCTCGAGTTTGTCAACAAAGACGCCAAGACAGAGAGCTGTTTCTCCACCGACGCTAATCCTTTTAACTCGTATCAGCTGCGTTTTCACTGAAGACGCCTCGTTATCCCGCACGCGTTTGGCTTTGGCAACGACGCGGCGGTGACGCCGGCGGCCCGGGCCTCTCTGACCCGCCGTCTGTAATGTGATGAACTTTTCAGTGCTGCTCACTAATTCTTTAATTGGCTTTTCAATTCAAACAAATTAGGCTAATTGTCTTATTATGATCTGTCCGACTCGGCTCAATAACTGTATAATTGGAAGAGAAATGACTCGACCTGGGAAGTCAGTGATGGAATTTGACGCTTGAGTTTGGCTTTATTCTCAGTTTTCTTCTGTATTGTTGTTTGCACTCGTTTCTCCGTTCACATATTTCTGTTGTTTCCTGTTTGTCTGCACCCTTTCTCTTACTCAGTTTCTTTTTTTTAATTCTTCATTTAATGCTTCTTTGGTCTCGTTGGTTCTTAATTGCCTCTGAAGTCCTTTGTGCCTTTTACAGTTTTAATTATTTGTCTTCTATTGGGTGCTTCCTCTTTGCATTATTAAAGTTATTTTGTTGTTATTATTATTATTTTTACAGTGCTTCTGTTCGTTGTGGTTACTCCTTAATGTCTCCTACTACAGCCAAACGGTTTTTTTTCAAACACGCCTCCTACACCAGCGGTCCCCGACTCCCGGGGCACGAACCGATGAGCCGTTTGGTACCGGGCTGCGAGAGTTGAGGCTCAGGTGTGAAATTTATGGTTTTCAGGGGTTTTATCGTTAACTCGGTTTCCCTGGGTCTTTCCCAGTGTTGTAGTTTTGTGTCTTATTTTGAAAGAAATATTTAGATGTTACCATAGCGACCAGAGAGCCTTAAGGGGCAGAGAGGAGGATGTTACTTTCAATGTTGTTGGCGCATTTCAGGAGGACGCTAATAAAGTTACACAGTAAATCCCCGTTTATTATATTTACAGAATACCAGTTTTTGTCTTTGTCGTATCATTTTTATTTAGTTGTATTTGTCTGCGACACCTTAACAGCTGTTCCAGGAAAATATTGCATTTCAGAACTTATATTAGTGACGCGTGGACACACACACGCTCTGTTGTCATAAACCGAAATTTGTTTACTTGCTTATTAACTTAGTTGCTTAGTTAAGGTGGTGTGTGTGTGTGTGTGTGTGTGTGTGTGTGTGTGTGTGCGCGCGCGCACGCCTCCCTGTCTGTCTGCATTGGTTTGAGTGGCAGCTCCTGCTGTTGGATCCCAGCAGACAAATTGGTCTCATCTGTCCCACAGCAGCAGGTTCACACTCAGCCAAGGTTGATCAAGATCAGACGTGTTAGCTTGTGTGCAGCAGGTGGGACTGTGATCAGAGAAACTGGGTTAAAAATGTAAATTGGTTTTATTCTCCATGTTTCTGTTGGATTTGGAGCAGGTTTTTGGAGCAGGTTTTTGCAGCCGTCTGTTGGCTGCTGAACTCCGCTGGTGAGTTCTGTCAGTTTCGATTCTTACAGCTGAGCACCGCCTCTCACCCGAGGTTGGATCATGTTCGTATTTGTGCTGTAAAAGGATCAGAACCAGCTCCTCTGCAGGTTCTGCTGAGCGGCTCTCCAGCTCACAGCAGATCCCTGAAGCAGAATAACTACAGTCGCCAGCTGCAGTGCAAGATGGAGGAGTTCATGCATGTCCAACTGTGGGAGGAGACGTTTCAGCAACACCTGAACATTAACAATGAGAAAAGATTGTTTGCAAATATGTTGCAGATGGCATAGAAAATTAAAAAGGGGAAAATGCTTTTTTTACTCGAGCGCTCAGAGTGCTATACAACATGCCTCATTCACTCACATTTGTAGAAGCTACCTTCTATCTAATGAGCTTTCTCACATTCACACAATGATGAACATCTGGAGGACCTTGGGTTTAGTATCTTGCACAAGGATACTTTAGCGTGCAAACTGGAGCAGCGGGGAATCAAACCACCTGATTAGTAGCTCTGCCTGCTGAGCTACAGTCACCACACATACACGTGAGAGCCCATGACATTTGCTCAGGTCACTAGTATGACCAGAGATGCTGATTGCGTTGGTTTTTCACATCAAGATGCTTTTTTTTTTTTTATTTTTTTAATGCGACTTTGTAAAATGGCACAAACAGAGTTAGAGGTGAGGTGGTTTGGGTGTGTGCACAGGAGGGATGGTGGATTAGAGCTGCCAGAGGAAAAGACGAAGACCACAGAAGATTTGTGGATGTAGTGAAGGAGGACATGCTGAGGGTTGGTGTGACAGAGGAGGATGCTGGGATAGGAGGAGATGTAGGCAGATGATCCGCTGTGGCGACCCCTGAAACGAGCAGCCGTAAGTAGAAGCCTTAAACTGGTGCTATGGTCTGTAAGCTCACAGGCTGCTAAGTGCCAAGACTTTCTCTAGAATAGCTTGTTGTTTTTAACCCTATCTGATATTTTTGGATGAAATGGAAGGCCAGGCTGACATGCTGGACTTCAAAAAAGGTTTTGTGGCTTTATGTCAGCCAGCTTTCACAGTCTAGTGTGGAGGCAGCACAGTGATGGCCAAAGACACAGAATGTGACGACTGCATGTCACTGTATCGACCATATATTGTGCTATCCATGGTTACAATGCATGCATAACAATAGTTAAAGCATGCATGAGGACTGAGCACTGCATGAAGTCTGCATTGTGCCTAACATAAAGCAGAGTTAAAGGGTCAATTCACAGCCTGGAAAGCAGCAGGAGCAAATTGTTAGGTATGCATGCTGTAGTGAAGGCATCTGACAGGGACAAGCATAACCTATAAGCATGCACGATAATTCTTCAAAATTGCTTAAAAAAATCTTTTTCTAGCCGTAGCATTCGCCCCGGTGTTTACGGCCTGAAACATGTTGTCTGTAATACAATATTTAACATCTGAAGCCGAGCCGGCAGCATTTTCTCGAAGATAACTCTGCCCCTAAAGGATGATGTAAGCTGTGTTTTCATGTCATGCACTCAGCATCTGTGCTAACTTCTCACGCTCGTTGCATCTTGCTGTTGATAAGTATGGATCTACAATGCCGCTAATCTGAACTGTCAATTCACTCTGTGGTCTCTGTGCATCCAGACCAACAGCTCTGATGTTTGCTGTTTTTCTCAGCCAGACAGCAGTCGGTAATCACTTCACTCTCTGATCCGTCCTTGTTAGATGTCAGTGATCCAGCAACAAGGGGATTTGAAGGCCAGACCTACTTTTTTAAACTGTAGCCCCCAGTAGATGCGCTGAGCTTTAATTATGGCAATAACAGCGTTACATTTACTGTGTTAATTTAACCTTATTTATTCTGCATGTGTGGGGTTGGACCAGCACATTATTACCTTTATTCGCTCACCTCAAGGTTTATGCAGCTGTTGATTGACGCTGCAGATAAAATGCTACCGTTCGTGTGCCAAAACGTGGTCTGAGCAGATGCCTGTCGTCCAGAATTGTTCAAATTTGGAGAATAACATTTTCACTGGTTGATTCCAACTTGGTTTGGTTGTAACCATGTACGTCTGTGTAGGTTCTCAGTCATCCAGGTCATGTAATCTAAGGAGCTTGGAAAGAAACGCTGCTGGATTCCTGTAGGTTTCTTGAAGACTTTTAATCTGAGAAGCTTCTTCAGTTCTAAAATCAAATGCTGGAGAGTCCCAGGTATTCAAGCCCTAGTGGGAGTGTCCCATAAGAGGGTCGTTGACCCACTTGCCTGACCACATGAGCCAAGGTGTGTAAAAGGGTGTGGGTTTCAGGTGAAACCATTGTCAGACCTTCCCTCACCCTATCATGTGACTTATTGAGATCAACTGACCCAAGATGTGACTGAGGTGTTAAGGCATCTGGGAATGATCTCAAAACTGCATCATAGCTCTCAGATAGTTGGTGTCATAAGCCCCGCCCTCTGTTCAAAGACGCTCGTTCACAGTGGTCACAGATGCCTTCTTTCACTCCTTTTTCAAACCATCCGTCTTCTCTATGCAAAATGTGAACATTGGCATTCTCGAAAGAGTGACCTTTGACCTTTAGATGCAGATGGACCACTGAGTCTTGACCGGCAGAGGTGGCTCTTCCATCCATTTATGAAGTGGCTCTCCAATGTAGAGGTCTGAGCATTCCTCTCTGCGTGTGCAGCATACACTACGTTGTTTAGCTTGTGTTTGGGATGACCCAGTTTGTCTGAGTGTGTGGCTCGGTCTGAGGTGCACTGGGATGTCGTGCTTGGAGAAGATGCTGTCTGATAAACCTGCTACATAAGGGATGTCAGTGTTGTTCTGTTTCTCCCTAGTTGGTGTCTGAACTCGTTTACTGTGCATCTTTGGTGGTTTGATGAAAGCCCAGTTGGGATAACCAGCTTTCTTTACGTGTGGGTGTGTGTGTTTTTCCCTTCAGGCATTTTCTGCCCGGTGTTGTAGGGCCCTGATTACTCCGTTTGTGTACTGGAGGGTGATGGGAATGAAAGCGCAGGTACTGGTCTGTGTTTGTGGGCTTCAGGTAAACTGTTGAGGCTTCCATTCACAGCGCACACGCACAGTCCAGAAATGGCAAACTGTTATCCTTTGGGTCTTCAGTGGTGAACTTTGTTTCTATCCACTGAGTTCATGTAAACACTGAAGGCTTCTACTTCTTCAGTTCTGAAGAAGGTGTGATACTTGTACCAGTGGCTATAGGTGCTGTCCCTGTGAAAGAGCCAAGAGCCTCACTTTCCACTTGGTCCATGCAAAGGTTTGCTACGATGGGTGACACCGGGGAGCCCATGGCACATCCATGTTTTTGTCTGTGGAAACCTTCGTTGTATTTAAAATATAAGGTGGTAAATCAGAGGTCTAACAGTGTGCAGATCTGATCAGGGGTGAGGCTGGTTCAGTTTTCTAAGGAGCTGTCTTCTTGTTGTTGTTGTTGTTGTTGTTTGACAGTCTCCACTCCTCAGTTGTAGGTATGCAAGTGAAGAGTGAGACCAGTGAAAAATACCCCAATAATGAACACCCAAACGGCAGGAACACCAGAGTTTTACACCAACTCTAAAAATACTTTTTAAGTCAGAATTTCAGAAATGTTCTCATCTTCCATGTTGTATTGAGGAGGTGGCGTGATACCAAGAGGCAAGATTGAAGATGAGGAAGGATGGAAAAAATCCACAAGGACAGTGATTTGAAGCTGAGGCCCAAGGCCGAGCTGCAATTCCTCCGTCACTCCCTCCCACACATGACACACACACAGATTCAGTGTGCCGTGGTTAACGGTTGCAACGTTTGTTAGCTGTCTGAGCACCTCAGATAGTGTTTATGTAACTTTACCCTCTTTTTAAGGATTTTCTTTTTTAAAAAGGCTAACGCTATAATAACTAAATGATTACTTAATTAACAGTTGCCAAAGAATGTCATCAGTGATTAGCTGACTCTGTGTTAGGCTGTCACAGAGTCTAAGAAAGAGAAAAATTCTCCACCCAAGTCATCAAAAGTACAACAGCCCTTCACACTGAAGCCTTTTAACCAGCAGTGTGATAGAAATGAAATTCTAAGGGGGGACATTTTTTACAAAATAGTGTTTTGGGGCAATGAGCAAAGTTCTCAAGTAGTTTTTTTTTTTTTTTCAAAAAATTGACAAGCAGTTCCAAACATCCATTTTTCATGTCCCTGTAGAGAACTGAAATTTAGATAATGGTACAAAATAGCTTCACAAATAAAAGCCAGAGACAAGTGTCTCAGAAAACACACGACAGCTCATCTGACCAGGGAATGCCTCGGGATCCTCCAGGAGGAACAGGAAACTGTTATGATTTGAAATAGTCTGCTGCAAACTTCAGAAGTGGAAGATAATGGATCATCCATTTGGATTTTATTAATGCATAAAGTTTGGTGCAGGGCTACTTGGTGCTGATGCAGAGAGCTGGAGCTGCTCTTCAACTCACCTAAGTTTGGTCACTGAACTCCAACTCTGCATGATTTGTCATCTGGATGCTTTTTGGAAGATTTATGTGACACATATTGAGAATTCTGAAGTTCTGCAAATGTAATAAATTCTTTATTCTATTTGCAATAATTTGCAAGGAAGGATCCAAACACGACACCCTCAGACAGTCAGAATAGAGGAAAAACCCAAAAATTAACACGTTCTGACAAAGACGGGAGGAAACTGGAGCTACACGCGCACACGTCAGGTATTCAAATCGTGTGGGGACATCTAATTGACATATTGCTTCCCCAGCCCCTTACCCTAACCATGAAAAATGAATGCCTGACCCCGACCCTAATCCTAAACCTAACTCAGTTGTAACCTTGACAGTAAAACCACATTTTGAGTCTCAAAAATGCCTTCAAATTTGTGGGTACTGGGATTTTGGTCCCCAAAAGTAAAGTAAACTTCTGATTTTTGGTCCCCACAAAGATATGAATGCATGTACACGCACAAAATCAGGACTAATCATGAGTGGGAAACTTTAAACAAGATAAAAGAAACGAATCGAGGTCAACGAGAAAAGGGAAGGAAAACTGATTTGATATACAAACACAAAAAATAGAATAAAGTCAAATTAATTTAGACTGAATTATGCTGTGTATCATGAACACATTTAAAATGTTGTACAGTAACCGCAGCTATAATTTTAGAGTATGAAGTGTGCGATCTACATAAAATCCTCCTCCTTGTTTTTTCATGTAAAAATATCACTGCGCTGTTTTATTATGCAATAGATTTTCCTGCAGGAGAGCACATATTAGGCACAAAAGTCTATAAGAATGCTTTTACTGACCTTATTCATTAGATCGATTACCCATAACGTGACTGAGCTATATTAAATACAGGTTTTTTTGCCATTCTTTCCTACTGTGAGATTCACAGCAGGATGGTGACTATTTTTTCTTCTCCCACGAAGGAGCTCACACTGGCTTCATGTCACCTTACCATAATAACAGTTTGAGAGAGGATAATGCTTTAGCAGTATTTGGTTTACTCTCGGTAGACTTTCTGCACAGGGAAAAGCCAGATGTGGTCACAGAGCAAGTCTCGCTTCTGTGGTGGCAAAAAGCGTTTTCAAGTTCATGCATACTGATGAGCTCGGCTGGATAACACGAGGAGGCTGACATTTAAAACAAAAGGTGCTCACGTCAGATCGTTCTCTTTTAAAGCCAATCTGAAGGAGAAGATAACCACGATGTTAAAGAGAGCATCTAAAGTTCCCCGAAGGTCGTTTGATGTAGTTAATACAGTTTTTGATAATGTTATCAAAAGCGTCCTGCGGTTCCATGACACGGAAATCCTTTTAAACTCTTGACAATGCCGTGCGATAATCTTTTTTTTTTTTTTTAAAGCTTTTTTGTCATCAGTGTTTAATTTGAATTTAAAGCCAACGCCCACTAAAAACACAGCACATAAAGCCAGAGGTGAATATTTCATAAACGTTAATGCGTTTCTCATTTAAACTATAACAGGTTTGTATGCAAAGGTCTTAAAATGGGCCATAAATCCTTTTCTAGCCTGTAATGGCTCCACTTTGATTCTAACAATCATTTTGTGGGAGATGGAGACACGTTTACAGCAGCCGAAATCTCATTTATGGAATGAAAGTCGTCAAAGTGAACCGAGCCATTCCAGCAGTTAATTCTGTCTCCGAAAACACAGCCCAAGAGAAACCGAAGGCTTCCGCAGAAACACCCAAACTGGCTTCATTAGCATTCTGTGCTCTGCTTTCACATGGCAATTACTCACCATTAGCTTGTTTTTGTAGTTTATCAATGGCACAATATAATAACAGCTAAATTATCCTTGATTCAAAGTGCCATCTGTTTATTCTGTGATGGAGGCTTTTACTCTGCAGCTAGCTGGTTGTTATTAATCTCCAGGGACTCCTCAAGAGTCAGATCTGCAACTTGCCCTCCCCTGAGTGAGTTCGACTTTCTGCAGGGTGAGAAAGCAAGTGTAAGAACGGATGATGTCGCTCGGCTGCTTGCATCCTGTCAGTTTGTCTCCGTTTTGGCTGAACTTCTTTCTGCCTACCTCTGTTTCCCCCTCTTTCTCCTAAAGCTCAATCAAACCTGTCAGCCTCCTTGCTTCTGCAGTTTGTCACGCCCCTTCACTCTCACTGTATTTGCAGAGATTTCAGCTCACGTTTGGGAAGAGTGCCCTAAAATCTGTTTCCTGATGTCTTACTCCTGCAGTTATCGGTTTGATTGTGTTGTAGATTTGGCTACAAATTTGCTCTTTTTGCATAGAAACACAGGACCGGGCTAACCCACCTGCTATCTTAGCCTCGTTCAGCTAAAGCTAACTCTACACCAGTTGAAAAAACTACTGCCAACAGGCATCCATCAGACTTTAGCACAGATATATTCTGAGTTCTGGGTATGAATACAAACATGTACCCTTTCTTCAGTTATTAGAAGTTTGTGCAATGGAAAGTAGTTAGTGGATTCATCCCTCAACATCCCCCAGGCCACTGGCAACCCAGCTAGGGTTTGATATCGGTTGTATACTAGGGTTGGACGAAATGTAAAAATTTTCCAACCAATAATCGTCAGTCCAATAATCAACGATGGGTGATATATTCGTGCATGCGCAGACTTTTTGATGGGTGAAGCAATGTAATCATGCACCGACTGATTTGTGCATTTACAACACAGAAGAAGTCCAAACATAGATGAACGAGCTTTCCCCCCCAAAAATTAACACGTTGATGCGGTGTTGAACGCGATTACGATTGTTAACTCAACCCATCTAGAGCGCACAATGAACAAACTTTGAACCAACAGCCAGAGACATTTCTGGGATTTTGACTCAAGCTGCGCTCCAGATGGGTTAATTGTTAATCGCGTTACTCGTGATGATGACACGTTAACGCTGACAGCACTAAAAAAATTAAGTCACCAATTTGGGATTTCTTTGGCTTTAAACCAAATATAAAAGAGGTAAATCTAAGGATGTAACCAAAGCGGTGTGCTGCTTGTGCAGACGTATAGTGTGAGCAAAGTACTCAAACACGACTAACTTGCATGAGCATGCACGTGTCCACTATCTGGCTGAGTATGCTAGGCTATCACCAGCTTCTGCAGCTCCATCAACAAGCATATGGGCGCACTCTGAGGTGGGGGCATTTGCTCACAGATGAAGAGGGTGTTTCTGTTGACTGCTTCTATTAGCTCCATCATTATTAGCAAACTTACTCATGGGTGAATAAATAAATCACCCTTGGAACAACAATTGACGATTGGACGAATATATTGGAGCCCATCTCCCAACCCTATTGTTTAGGTTTTTTTAAAATAAAAGTCTTGATGCATCAAAAGGAAGTGAAAAATACAAGTCAAAAGACTGATAGGAGGTAAAAATCATGTCACATGACCAACCAGAAAGCCGTAAACACTAAATGCACACGCTTTCATAAAGTCAGTGGATTCCATACTGACAGCACTCGACAGTGACGAGCTTAAAAGGAGTCAGTCAGCTGCTGAGTATAAGCTGCACGTTCAAGTAAAACCCAAAAGAAAAATATTAGAAATGGTCCTCTTGACTTTTCCTTGAATGAATAATCAATGGGGTTCGACTTCATCCATGTTTTATGTCTGTTTGAGCTTCAAGCTCCCAAAATGCCAGTTTCTTTGATACTTACACAAATCTTTTCATGACACCACATTGTGAATACGCTTATTTTCCCCACATAGCTTCTCATGTTCTATTGTGCAGATTCTTTGTAAATGGGCCTCTCCATTATCTCCGCGTGGTTCCTCCTCCAGTCTGTGACTACAGTTTGGTCCAATACCATTGCTCCATACATTCTGTTCTGTCAATAGCAATAGCCGTAATGGCCTGTCCTAAACTGCCCAACTCACTCATACGTGGGGAATTTACATCAAGCCGCTGTAAGACCGCAGGATCTGCAATGGGCTCATATTTTCTGTTCGTCACAGCTAACTGGAGATGGGCTGACAGCAGTAAGAGCTTCAGTGGTATCATAGATCAGTAGTGGGCCATCTGCTTGTCATTTCTGATTGGGGACATAAATGTAACGCTCTGTCTTTTAAAGTCGCCGGTGACCGAGGATATTCAGATGGGAATGTCCAGGAGTTTGTACAGAGGTGAGGAAAGAAAGCAACGCTGCCAAATGTGGATTATACATTTTTCCTTTTAATTCTACTTGAGTCAATTGATCTGTCCCGGCTCTGTGAACCACAGCTCATTGTTCTCACTTCACACATGCAGCTACTAAACACTTGAACTAATTAAATGGGCTTAATTTGCCAAATTTCTACAGCAGGCACAATTGGGTTTAATACTGTGATGGCCGGGGCCACTCAAAGTGTTAACAACCTAGGATCAAAACCACAATTGCCTTATTTAAAACAGCAGCCACCCAGCTGGCATATAATATCTGTAGGCGATGAAAGGCAGGAGAGACGACGACGTGGTGGTGGTGGTGGTGGTGCTACGGTTGGTGGTGCTGGCAGTGAGGAACTGTAAGGGTGAGACTGCTAGAAAAATAATGAGCTGCGTGGGTTGTCTGTGTAACAGCTGCTGATACAATGAATCCTTTCCACAGCTTAATTGGCACATAACAATACTATAGGGGCCCAACTTTGCCCAAAAGCACTGTTTTAAAGTATAGGTACATCTTTCCAAAGCCTGTCTGAAGTTTCCATTACCACCCACCGTGGGGTTGTTAGATAGGTGGGTTAACTTGAAACTAATTTTCTGATGGATTTGAAGTGTACAAAGTAAGGATGCGGTGAGGTTTGTGGAGCAAGTCACAGCGGTGCCGTGGCTCGTCACTGGGTCCTCGAAGGTGCTGCCGCTGTGCCCTTGAAAATAGAAGCAACACAGCATTGCATGTCGAACCAGATGGACTGTGAATCAGAAGGGTGTGAATGACAGATCCTGGGGAGCCCTGCCATCACAGTACCTGCAGACATGTCTTAGTGCCAGATCACAGGACACCTTCAGAGGTCGTGTTGTGTAGGGGCCTCAGGAATTGAACAATAAGCGATGAAAACTTAAAGCGACATTTCTCATTTTCTCTTTGATGTGAACGGTTTTCAGTTTAGCTGTTGGTTACTTAGTAACAGCTGTCTTTTTGGCTTTAGTGGGAATTATACAAATGATGAATATTATTGAAGCAGATCTCCCAAATCTGAGGTGAAGCAGGGCAACGTCGTGGTGTTGTGTGACTGTGAAGAATGAAAGTACAAACTCTGTTACTTACACCTTTGGAAACACTGGGCTTTAACCTCTAGGTGCCACGAATATTGCTTTTTAAAGGTGTTTTTACATTTTGCTGTAATCGCAGCAACCTTTCACCTGCGTAGGCTCTGCAAACACACATGGACTTGTTACTAGAGAGTGCCTTGAGCAGGACCAGAAGGGAATTTTCTAAATCTTGTAAGCTGCACCAGGGACTAAAGCTGTGTAACTCGGTCCACCCAGCTCAGGGACTGTCTCGCGTTTAAGACGAAGGCAGTGAGAATCGCATGATGGGACACAAAATATTCCAATAAATAAATAAAAGCTTACATCATGCTCTGTAACTGGCTGCTGGCTTGCTGCACAGTCATTTTACAGTCTGGTGATTATTACTTGGCCTGCCAGAAGGATTTGTTTTGATTCCAGCAGAAACACCCAGTTCATTTATTTGGATGGTGGACCGTCTTTATTTACAGTGATGACACGCTCTTCTGCTTCCCAGCGGGAGGGAGGGAAGGGCTTTGTGGGGGGAGTGGATCAGAGGCCCACGATGCTTCTGACAGATCTGCTCTGGCACAAACATGACAGATGAGATTTACAGAGTGGTTTGCTGCGGTTTTTCAAGCATCTGGATTTAACACTGCTGAAGGGGGTTGAGTGGATGGTGGCGGTGAGGGACTTGGAAATTGGTTCGGCTTAAACTCTGTGGTGTAGGAGATTGCAGATAAAGAGTTTGTTAGATGTTTTGTTTTCTGAGACTTGGCTCACTTTAGAAGAAAGCACATCTCTGTTCTTGTTTTGTTTGCCTCGCAGCCTCTCTTTGCCACATGGAGATGAAAATGCTCTGGGCAGATAGGTAGATGAGGTTGAGGTCATTTCCTGTCTCTTTCAGACATTTTTAGCAACCAGTGTGGCAAACTGATAGGAGCCCCAGCAGGACCTGTCTTGACATACTAAAGAAAGACGTCAAAGTGTTACAGCTGGAGCTCAAGATATCAACAAAGAACATAAAAAGCAACACATCACCTCATCTGGGCTTCAAACGGCTAGGTAACCATCTGGATCTTAATTCTAAAAGATGTAATGAATTTTTTTTTTGGCATTTATGGTTTATTTGCAGCACTGTTCTGTTGGACTGAAGTATTTAAACTACAGTACATGAGGAATTCAAGTTATTCTTTCGAATGAAGAAGCAAAATTAAATATAAAATACAAGTGTTACCAATCGGCATGTTATATTCTCAGTTATTTATCCAGTTATTCGGCCTGTGAGACGCAGATGAATAGTAAAATATAACAGTCAGAAATCCTCCCAACAGAAGCCCGATTACAAAAGCTTTTTTTTTGTAATCGACTCCTCGAGTTCTGTCAAGTGAGTAATTATTAATCAACTAATTGATTCTGCTTTAGTCGGATGGAACCTGCCAGATGTTGTAATTGTAGCTCTGGCAAACGAGATATTCACCATTTGCAGATTTGCAAGCACCACTGGATACATTTATAGAACATAAATAGTGACATCACATAAAGTAGTGGAAGTGAGTTTTTACATGGTTCTTATGTGCAGGAATAGAGGATGAGTGTCTGACACACACAGTATCAAAGTATTTAAGTACTTTAAACATACAGAAACTCAAACGTGCTCTTTGAAGCCTTGAGATCAGGACCTGTCTTAGATGTACTCCACCTCTCGTCGCTGGGAAGGCTCCAGCTCTCCTTGACCCTGAACTAGATGAGCTGAAGATGGATGATCAGGAAGTAAATCAGAGTAGAGAAAAGAGACACAAAATTTCCCTGAACGTGATTAAAACAAAGAATTTTGACTCTGAGACACATCATGGTGAAAGTGTGGGCATGTACACTCTGAGTCACATGATATCACAACAGTAAGCTTCATTCAGATAAAGGTTCATCATCATCATCATCTTTATTTATGAAAGAAGAGTATGACTCTACACAATGATGACCTGTATTTGTGTTTCTCAGTTAGCTAGTCCAAACGGCGTGCACTCAAAGATGTTCTGGGGATGAATAATTGTGTCTTCTGAAATTATCATTTTTAGTGACTCAGCAGAATCAGGTGATGCAACAGTCCTACCAGGTCTGAGATGAGCCACCGCGCCGTCCTTCCTGCCCAGGGCGCTTTCGTTTGTGTTTACGAGATCCTCTGTGAGAAACATCGAGAAAGAGAATGAGATGAAAGCGATTAAGCCTTGAAGAATACACTGTAAGAATTACCTCGCTGCTTAGCTATCGCCGCAGCTTTGCAGGCAAGTGCTTCCAATTATCCAGAACATGCCCCGCTGGTTAAACAGTGCAATTATCAGCAAGATGGAGTCATCACCTCAGCGAGGCTCGGACAGCGCGGTCCCGGTCGCCCCGCGTTCTTCTGATTTATTAACCTCTCAGAGGCAGGAGCAAACAGCCGAGGTGGATGTTCATGAATCATTGTTGGTAGAAGCCCCCCGAAGAGCACAAGTGTTACTGCGGTACAGCAAAACACATTTTAAAAGTCATTTACTTTGAATGGCTTTTATACTGAGGCGACACAGCGTAACACGCCATCGCTTATATACAGAAGACAATAAATGCAAGTGAAGCAATAACTATCCAGACAGCACGACGCACGCAGAGGAACTGATGGAGAGCGGGGAACAAACAAACAGCAGCATCAGACAGATGAGTGAAAAACAGGAATATACACGGCTCCATTTCTGAGAAAGAAATGGGGAAAGTGCAGTAAGGGCATTATTATATACAAACTTTCATTTCTTAACTTGACAGCAGTCTTATATCTGTCACACATGATACATAACACATACTCGTCTGTACCATTTTACATCATTCTGAGCAGCTGTAGAGTTGCTGATCAAAGTGGTGTACAGCAGCCGCCCCCAACCCCCGGGCCATGGACCGGTATCGGTCCGTGAGTCGATTGGTACCGGGCCATTTTATCGTTAACTCGGTTTCCCTGGGTCTTTTCCCGGGTTGTAGCTGTGTGTCTTATTACGAGTTACCATAGCGACCAGAGAGCATTAAGGGGCAGAGAGGAGGATGTTACTCTCAGTGTTGTTGGCGCATTTCAGGAGGACGCTGCTAATAAAGTTACAGTGAATTCTCGTTTATTATTATATTTACAGAAGGCCACAGTTTTTGTCTCGGTCATATCGTTTTATTTAGTTGTATTTGTCTGCGACACCTTAAACGCCGGGCCGTGAAAATATTGTCTGACGTTAAACTGGTCCGACTAACAGTCGCAAAATCAGCAACAAATATTCATATGAATCAAATAAAGCAAAGTAAAGATGACTTTCTGGATAATAAAAGTCGGGGAAATCTGGTGAGTAGTAACGAAATACTAGAGGGTAGATAATCCTGCTACAAAGTCTAAAGGCACACATGGTTTGGTGGTTAGCATCCACCTGTAAATCAAAGCAGCTACACCCTAACTCTTCTCTAAATTTGTCCCCAACACCAACTTAAATCCAGAGCAGGGAGACATTTTGGGAGGCTGTGGGGACTGACTCAGTATTTGGACAGCAGCATAACTACACACTGAAATGACTCATTGGTCAACTGTCCAGTTACTTCTGAGCATGCATTAAACATGTGCAGCTCATTGGGGTTTAATTACTTCTGTTAAATCCTTTTGATTAAAACTGAAAGTCTGCATTTAATCGCATCTCGATCGCTTTGTTCCGGAGCTCTTGGGACGGTGTGTAGAAGCAAAGTGAAAAGTTCACTCACAGTGAACCCACATGAACAGACTCACCGTCGGTCCGGGGAAAGTCCTGCTCTCAGCTGTCAAAGCCTTTTAATGGTGGTCCTGAGATTTCAGCTGAATCATTTATGACTTCAGTGTCCACACCGAGCCAAGTAAGCAAGAAAGCATAATGTTTGCTCTGTTTTTGCTCCCGCAAACAGCCGAACCTTTCAGAAATCATCTGCAGAGCTGGAATCTGGAGACTCCGGCCTCTTTCTAATTTGCAGCTTTTTGAAAACTGACTTCTGCTCGTCATGACTATGAAACGCACATGAAATGTCTGTTTCTGTGCTGCCTGGAGAATGATCTGAAAATGCTTGTCTGGGCTTTCCTTATCCATTAGTGGCTTTAGATGGCAGAGTGTGGTCTCCATCTTTTCCTTCAGCCCATGACCATCTCATTATTCCTCCTCTTCTAGTATGCCTCCTTTGTGAATCTCTCATCTGCCTCTCCCTCCCCCGTTTTCCCTCTTTTGCCCCTCACTCTTTTCTCCCCTTTTCCTCTCCCACCGGATTTCTCTGTGTTGCTCTCGCTGCAGGAACTCTTTGCTTCATATAAATGAGCTGCTCATTAGTAAAGCAAAGAGGCGACCAGCCAGCCAACCTCCTGCCTCCTGCAGCCAGTCGTACACTTCGCTCTCTCACCCGCTCTCTTCCTCTTGTGCTTTCTCATACTCTTTCCCACACTCGCAGTGCGACTTTATTTGCATGATGAGCAGACAATTGATATGCCGAGGTGCACGGGGATCTTTCCCGAGAATCCGGAGACATAACAAACCTTTCAGAGTCGCTCGCATTATTGCCTGTCCCAGCAGCATTATTGGGCGGGTATTCTCAAAGGGTTCACCCAAACAAGTTTTTTCAATTACTTCGAGTCATCTGTAGCTTTATGGATGTGCATACAAACACAAGACACAATAGACTGACTGTATCTGTTCTGCTTGCAAGTGCGCATCATTATTTTCCCCGTCTCTTATTTCTATCTTTGAATGGTACCACTCATTTGTTAAAGTTAACATTGTTAACACTGAACAACAGTGGAGCCATTTGGGGTAAAAAAATTTTAATCCCTTTAAATCTGAAGGACAGGCAGGAAAAATATGCACCGTAAAAAAAAAATGACTCCTTTAATCAATAATGGGCAGCACTGTGCTCATAAACCTTGAAGTGAATAACTGTAAAGAGCCCGAAGTGATATTTAGCTCAATTCTAACTGAGCTTGTGTAGGTCAGCAAACTTTTTTCCATGATGAACTTGTTGAACTAAAAAAAATGATTTCACAATAAAACTCAAACTAAACTTAAAGCTCACAAGTTGACAGAGAAAAGAAACAGAGTTTTGGAAATTTACAAGATTAAACCGGATAAATTTGAGGAAAAATATAAATTCACAGAAAAAGAAACAAGGAGAATAACTAAAAAAACAAAACAAAAAAACACTTAAATTCTGAGAAAAATAAACATCCATTAATCACTGATCATTAAAAACCTGGGATATTTTTGTTCTATGACTACATATACACGGCTATGGAGGCCCGTTTCCGCCACTTAAAAAAAACAAACAAAACGTATTAACTCAAAATTTTGAGAAAAAGAAAATGACATCATTCATGTAGATTACTGCTAAGAGTTGCTTTTCTCAAAAGTTAATGAGCTGAAATTTCGAGTTATGGATACTTTTTTTTTTTTTTTTTTTTTTTTTTTTGAAGTGGCAGAAACTGGCTTCCATACTTATGATTTAAAATAAAAAGTACAAAAATTCTTTCACATGGTGTAAAAACACTGGTTGCTGGAATATTTCATCATTGGCAGGGAAAAAACAACTTTAAGAGAAAAACATTAAAATATTTAGAGTAAAAAAACCTCCCTAATGTAGAAGAATCTCCTGAATTTCCATTTTTAAAAAGTAAATATGGTAAAATGCAGACAAATTTCCTTCAATTCATCTCTAACACTGAGCACCTTACATGTTGCTAACACTACATCACTGCGTATATAGAATTAATTTTTAGCGGCCCTGATGTGGGTGGATGAATATTGCCTCCACCCTCATGTAGTCACTCTGTCACCCTCACATGCTGCAGATGTTAAAGGTTCCTGCTAATTTTGCCGTGAGGCAGACGGTAGGCTGGTGCACTCGAAACCAGGTTACGCTTTAATAGATAATTACCATTATTCCAGCTCTTGGTATGTAAATTTATAGTGAACAGCAGCCTTTGGAAAGTGCCCAGCATGTTGAAAGTGCCCAGTGGGGTCACTTAATGGAGTCAGGGTGAAAATATAGCTTTCAGAAAATGATGGGTATAAAGAGAGGCCATTAACATGTACGCAACACAGTATACAGAAGATAGAGCTGTACTTATGCAGTCTACTGAAGCTCCTCCCTATTGTTTAACTGCGAGCATGTGAAAACATGAATAATGAGTCACAGACCGGCCCCACAGGGTTTCAGTCACGCATGCATTCACAGTCGACATGCAGAAATATTTCATACATCTCAGGGAAAAAAACCCATCGGGCTTTCAGTTTTACACATCGGCTGGCTGTAGCCACTGATATCGACGTGCAGCATGCACTTCCTCAACGCCTTCAGTCTGTTCACCGTCTCCTGAGGCCTGCGCAGGGTCAGGATAGTACAGTCAGCAGCCAGCAAATACTAAACAGGAAAAAAACTGCTAATGCAGTGTGACTAGTAGGAAATGACCGTTTCAGCTGAGGCTGGAAGCTGGGCTGAAAAGTCATCTACATTTTGTGCATGTCTGTCCTCAGGTAAACCTGGAAGCTCAAGATTCTGCTTGCTGTTGTTGGCAACCTGCATTTATTTGAATAACCAGCAGTTCTTTGGTCGCAAGAACCTTTGGAAGTCTACGGGAAATTATTGTTTTGGCCTCAGTCACTAGTTGGAGGTTGTACAGATTGCAGCGTGAGTTAACTCTCAGCTATAGTGATTGTTAGAAGGAGAAAAAGAGGAAACAAAAACACTGGCTAATGACTTTTCAATCACAACTTATCAGCAGATGAAGCTGATGGAGTGTCCTTAAGTTTTTCAGCCAGATCCACTCCTCATTGTGACATCCAGTTTCTAACAAACAGGGCAAAAACACTCTTGTAATGCCCTTGTAATGGCTACATGCATCTTTTCTTTGGTACCTCGGTCTATGAGGATTGGGCTTTTCAGACACACAGGACATGTTTTTACTCCTAATTAGTTTTAATGTCAGACTTTACATTTGATGATTTCAGGATAAATTAACAGACCAGTCTTTAAGGTAAAAATATCCTGTCATGTCATGAAATGTTTCAGATTTTTTTTTCTAGATGGAATACTGAACGTTAGGGGACATGTGCTGTTTAACCAGCCGAGCAAGAAACATAAAGATAAGAGAAAATCACACCAAACGACTTTTCCATTAGCGCCTGTCATGTTCCATCTTTTTGTGAGAGGATGATGCACAGACACTGGATGAATTTACACTTATTAGGATCTCAGTGGATGTTTGCTTGTCCGGACTCTTGTGCCAACAGTCAGGTTGGCTTTGATTGGAGGATGTGAAACCGCCGCGAGACCAGTGCTCAACATTGGAGAGCAACACACACTGACAGCATATGGTCTGCGTGCAACAGCTTAGCTAGCATATTGGCATCAACACCTTGCAGTGACATCAGGACACAGAATGTCTGACAATTCTGGAAACTGAGGAATTTTAAGGCAAAAACTGAAAACAAAGATTCCAGAACAGCTTGGAAAGCTTCATGGATCAATCAGCACAAGGAGCTTGACTTTTCATGCCTCGTGCACTACTGATAACAGTTTTTGTGTTTTTCCTTATTTGCCTCCAACATCTTGAACAGCAGTGAAATACTTCAGTGTGCTCTGTTTATTAATCATCTGTTTTCATGATTGCATCGTCTACAATCAAGCTGTCAGACATTTTTAGCCACGAGAGGCGGTCTAATTGGAGCACACTGCGTCAGAACTGGAGAGGATCCCCAGACTTTGATCTTCTGACATATCAGCGGTGCAGTGATTGACACTGAGGAACGCTGCATAAATAATTTGAGTTTCTGGAGGAGCGCATGCATAAAGCAAACACATTTTTTGACCTTAACTCTTTCCTGCTGAGTTGAGTCTCAGTCAGGAGTTTCAGGTCTTATTTAACAAAACATGATGTTCATTTTACAAACTCTGATCCCACTGGAGTCATAAAGAATAATAAATTCAACTATTTTTCTTACAATGTCATTGAAAAGTCACTACCATATGCATGTACAGTGTGCCTCAGCTTGCATTTAAAACACAGACGGTATTGGTCAGAATTCTGAATCCGAGTCCACGTTAGCGATTCGCAGTGACTTGGTGTCAACAACATTTAAATGACGATGGGCGAAACCCTCTACTAGCCATGCAAATTGATCAGGTCCTGAGATAAAATCCTAACTTTGACACCAGCACTTGAAGCGACTCACACTTAGGCAGCGTCCACTGGAACATCCAACCATCACGGCTTCAGAGTGAATATCTCCATCTGTGGACGTAGCTGCAGCTTGAGGTTTTCAGGCGTGTGAGAGGAAAACAACCTGGTTTCATCTGTTGCTTGGTGAAACACAATTGTTCTAAAAATATGAGGATTACCATTTTACCCTATCACCCAAACCCTGCTTCCAACTCAGTCATGCTTCCACACCATCCGGCTCCTGGCACGTCCAACAGTCTTCCATCGCCATGAAATTGGGGCAGACGGAGGCGAAACCAGCATGCTGAGTGCCCTAAATGAACAAATGGATGAAAGATGCCTTGCAAGTCTCTAAACAGACAGAAAAATGGGGGTACAGGCTATTAACTGGTCAGGGTGTATAACTTATGTGAGTGGTGTTGGGGGGGAAACTACCAACAAAGCGTATGAAATAAACTAGCTCCAGGTTAGCTTGTTAGCTCAGACATGGTGGGAATGGAAAACGTTACATGGACCATACTCGATAGTTCTGAGCTTTAATGTCATAAACATCATTGTTAACTTCGTTTTTGTGTGGATTTGACTTTTAAACGATGTTCAGGTTTAAAATGAAACTTTGCCTGCTTTGATCACAAAGGCAAAGAGCTTCATCGTATTTTTATCCTTGTTAATCTCTTCAAATGCTCGTAATCCTCAGACTGTTATGTGGGTGGTTATTTTCTTTTCATTCAGCTCACACCTTTATGCATTCTTTATAAGGAGGACATGATTTTCTTTTTTCTTACCTCTTATTAGCAACATAAATCTGTCAGACCATAATGCACAGACATTACAGCCAACGCTGAGTCAGCGAGTGTTACCCTTTACTCTGCCCTTTTCTTGCATGTCCATCAGGTGTAAGAATCTCCTATTAGGATTTAAAATAATGTGTAAATCAAGCAGTTGAGCCTTCTGCTTTTCCCCTGGAAACATTAGTAATCCAGATGACCTGAGTGCACAGCCACGACGGATACCCAAAGGAATCCTTCATGTTTGATGTTTCAGAAGAATCTGGGTGAGAAGACGATGATTTAACCAGTGTCAGTGCACAGTTTAGGATAGTTGAGATGAGTTTTACAACAGTTACAGTTGCTACAACAGTTCTTCTCCAAACACATGTTCCTCATCCACAGAGCATCTCATTGGTTCTACCGTGTTCTGATCCTGTGGTGTCACATAGTCGAGTGGCTTTTATTGTCATTTCAACCACGTGAAGTGGTACAGTACAGAGTGAAATGAGACCCTGGTGCTACATATGACGTATAACAGACAAACACAAGACTACATGAAGTCCAATGTGCAAAAAATTGCACAAATAAACAAGACAAGACCATTCAACACTAGTCAGAACAGGATGATACAGACACAAGACAGTGCAGTGGGAATGTGCAAATACTGTTCATCTGTCAGACTAAACATAAAGTGTCCTGTGGCGTTGGTGCCTTAAAACACAGACTGCATCACTACTGCTCTGAGGTCTCTGTGTGCCTAACCCTAGATGGGCTTCCACAGAAGAAGACAGTGACAGCAACATGGTGGCCAGATACCACAGTGTCAAAACCAAGCAACTCGTAGCAATGACGATATAACTGTTAGTGACACAAAGTGGACCAGAGTGAAAAATATCCCAGCTTTAAGGCAAGGAATTCACGCAACTGCCAATGGGAGTGAAGAATAATGCTGATAGGCATGTGAAGGGGTGGTAAGCATCAAAGGGTTATCTACACAGCTACAGCCTGAGGTAAAAACGAACTACTTTACATGTGGACGGGCTTTATCGGGCAGAATGTGAGTTCTGCTTTTGGTAATTGTTTTTGTAAATCACAAGATCAAAATAATAATGAGTTAGACATCAGAGTGGTTAGCACCTCGAGATATCGGTCATCATGGAAGCAAATAAGGACTTGGTAATTAAACTTAAGTTTAAGGAAAGATCGTTGGGATTAAAATACATGAAAGTAGATGTGTTGGTGAAAAACAGTGAGCCGGTGTTCTGGGAAACCATCCTACCTGACAAACCATCCTACCCGTTGTTTCTGCGCATGCGCACAACACGAAATGAAGTGGCAACCCGTACTACCTTTGTGAATTTTAGCCAGAAAAATACTCTGACCGGTAAAATTAAGTGCCAAACCATCCTTTGTGAATGTGACCTACAAGCATACTAACAGCTAAAGTTTAGTGGCAAATCGTCCTACCTTTGTTAATAAGAGCTAGAAACATACTCTGATTGGCAAAGTTAAGTGGCAAACCGTCATACCCACTTATATTTGTGCTGCAATTACTCTGTGACAGCAGAAATGCGCATAAACTACTTATGGTAGGACGTTTTGCCAAAGTAGGATGGTTTGTCAGAAGTTCTTCGAGTGGTGCTGGAGAAAGACTGACAAGCTGCCAGGTGTGGCGGGTAACTAATTAGAGCTACAGATTGTCCCCGTTGTGATGTCTCTCATGGCGTCGCTTTGTCTGTAAAATGGGTCAAGGAGAAGTTGTTTAGGAAGCAGAGACATTTTATTGCTGTAATTAAAACATCGATTCACACCTGAGTGTTGAACGTGTGGCCTTGCTGTTTCCTCCCTAATCTGACCCTGAAATTATTTTTCAGATTTGTTTCTTGATACTGGACCTTTTTGTTTTTTTTAAATAAAGCTTTGTGGTTTTGTGGTTGCTTCAGTCTCCAGAGAGCAGATTTGTCTTCACACACACTCACACACTGTTCTATTCTGCAGTTGATATGACAACAGTTTCCGGGGAGACGGAGCAACCGGTCCATGTGGGAGCCACCTGTTGTCTGTGCACCGCTTGTGTGTCCATGTAAACACACATCAGGCACAAAGAAATGGAAACCACAACACGCGAAAGTGGCGTGGAAGAAAAGTGACGCCAGCTAATGACAAGGGTGTGGAGCCCGGGAGCGCATCGGCTCGTCTGAGCTCTAATTTATCTGCGTTTGCTTTTATGAGGTGTATAAAGTGCGAACCCCGCTTACACTTCATGCTAATGTTGACGCTCCAACAGTTTGGCAGCATCTTTAAAAGAAATCCACACTGGTGCACCCACAGATGTGACTGGGACTTGAAAACTGTCAAAAGACTTTTCTTACAGGATGTTTAATTTCACAGCTTTTTCCATGAAGTACCACAAACACAAGCCTCTAACATTTTTCAGGCCCTAGACAGCTTCTTTAAAAACTCCACTTTTTTAAGACTTCATGTGCTGTTGATTTGGCTGTAATGAGAGACTCCGACGTGTGGAGAGGATCCATGATACTGGACATAGCTGCTGTTCAGTCTGATGTCATATTCATGCAGTCAATGTCAGGTCATAGTGTTCGGAAGTGTCTTGAAGCCTTGTGTTTCCCTCTTCCTGGCCTGTGTGACCCTGCTTTTCTCTAAGAGGTGGTGCATGATGTCTGCAGATGGTCCTGGGTCCATCTCTCAGCTGGACATCCAGCAGCTAAGAAGCATCCAAGATATGTTTTATAGGCATAGCTATCAAAAACCCATCAAGTTAATCAATCCTAAATATTGACACGCTCAGGCTGGCCCAACACTCAGGACTAGAGGCCATTTAACATTTTAATACTGGAATTATAACTGACAAAAAAAAGTAAAATGAATGCGCTTCACTATGTAATGCATGCTGTGGTCAGTCCTTCTAAAATAAGCAAGTACTCAAGACTGAACAGTGACTGCTTGCCAATTAAGCCTGTAGTTGGATCGATAGGTGCCGAAAAGTAATATCAATTTATAAATGGTATCTGACAACTGAAAAAAATTGAGCCTAGGCGTTAATTTTGGCAGGCCACAAAGTCGAGCCGAGCCAACATCTGAGGGTAGCTAAAGCCGGCTGCATTAGCATATGACTCAGCCGATGCTCTTCTAACTGGTGAACCTCATCCAGAGCTCGCCGTTTCATCAGCTGTAGCCTTCAAATCGTTTTGCATATCTGCAAGCTGCTTTGCAACCCACCTGAACCCCATTAGCTTCTCCTTCATCCTCTCCGGCTCCACATATGCACGTTCTGTTTACTTTGAGTTCTTTTGTCTCATGTTATTGTTTTGTTTGCTTTAGCTGCTGTAATAAAGGGACACGAGCAAACAGTGCATCGAGCAAGAAATATAAATGACTGCAGATTGAAATAACAACCTTCATTTGACAATAATGATCCTGCCTGAACTGTATCTGTGCTTTAATGTAAACTCATGTGATTTCAGCATGAGCCGGTTCACTGAGCGGCTCAGAGTAGAAGCATCCTTCATCTAATAATTTCCTTGAGGTCCTTTTTATTGGCGCGTTTATCTGCTTTAAAAAGAAGCATAATACATTTTGGAACAGAGTCTTTTAACCACCACGCTCTGCCGTGAATGCACTGAAAATGTCATGTGGATATATTTGTGGATGCATGCTTCCATAAATTCAGTATATTGGTAATCCCCAATTGCAGCTCGCATGAAAATTTTCCCGAGAGACGCTTTGAGGTCGTCCACATTGTCTCACTGTCAGCCTCAATCACCGAACGCCGTGTTAGACCTCGCAGAATTAGTGTAGCCACTTTGTCTCCTCTTCTGAATAGAATTAAAGGCTCCGCGGGTCGGCAGGTCGCCTCCACCTGCTCTTAAATCTCATTGTGTCCACAGAGGGAGGGCGGATTTATTTCAGCAAAGGTGGTAATCCACCGCTCAAGGAGAAATAGCTGTTGTTGTTTTTCAGCCCTTGGGGAGACTCTGCAGGGCGTCAAATAAGAAATGGTGAGGTCTGGCCGTTTCAGGGGTTTGTTTTTCACTTTCTTCTTGTTTTGCTGCTTTTGTTTTGGGAATGGATGAAGTCTGATTGTGTCTTTGCCGTAGAGAGGAAAAAAGAAATTGATCTTCTTGCAGACTTTGGAGAGCTGCCATTTCATTCTGTGACTGACCGGAGCGCTGCTGCAGTGAGATTGCCAGTGATTGTGACTGTACTCCACCCTGCAAACACACTTAAAGACACGCTTTAGTTTCCATGAAGACTTCTTTTGTTGCTGTTTTTCCCCTTAAGAAATATAACTCTCAGATTTGCAGGAATTAATCTTTTGTTGTCTTTCTGATGTGCATTGGCTGATGGAAACCGCGAACGGCCACAAATGAATTATTGATCAAAATACGAGTCACATTAATCTTTGTAGCCATCGCCGACGAGCGTTGAAACAAGCGCTGAGAAAGGAAACGAATTCTGGGATTTCAGTTCTTCTTCCTTGTGTTTGGCTTTTGTTTTTCCTCTTCCTCTCTCTCTTCACTTGCCACCATTCATTATTTACTGCCCACCTTCTGTATAATTAAAGCCCAAATTAAAGTAACGCATAAAAAGAAGAGGGCAGAAACTGTGATTCTAACTCAGTTCTTTAGTAACTAAAACCATCTCAGAGGGATTCAAAGAACCCTTTGTGACTCTCAGAAGAAGCTTCATGAATAAATCATGCATTAATAATGACCTGTAGCTTCAGAACAAGCATCGTTCATCTTTTATGACACATGTATTAATTATGAAGAGATATTTTAGTTTAAAGACGCTGACCTGATTTGTTTATGATTTACAAATAATTACTTAATCATTCATGAATATGTAATCAAACACTTTAAAGGTTCAGCTTAGATCACTAATGGCAGCACGAGACGTTAGTGTTATTACTGACTATGGTGCTCGGGTCGTTATTATTCTGATGATATTAATGTTATTGATTTAATGTTTTGAATCATTTAACAGTCATACTTTAAAGGATAATATACTTTATTATCCTTTGAAGCAGATTTAGTCTGTAATGAATGCTGCCTGAAACTCTTTCCCCTAACTCTGCCCACTGACTCTCTGGTTGAGAAACCGGCTGATGTAGCACCCATTATCTCGGTGACCTCGGTTTTTCCCACAGAACCGATTCTGTGTGTGCATGTGTTGGAGGGCGGGGGGCTACAGGGGCCCCATTGACACTTTCCAACATGAATTATTAAATAAAACAGTTTGAGGTACTGCCCTGCAAATATTTTAATTGCCGAAGAACAGTGTAGTGAATTAATAATGGATGGATGCAATCAGCTGCCTCACCAGAGAGTGTCTCTGCCTGCGTCTGGATCGGGGCGATCGTGGCTCAAGAATTGGGAGTTCGCCTTGTAATCGGAAGGTTGCCGGTTCGAGACCCGGCTTGGACAGTCTCGGTCGTTGTGTCCTTGGGTAAGACGCTTCACCCGTTGCCTACTGGTGGTGGTCAGAGGGCCCGGTGGCGCCACTGTCCGGCAGCCTCGCCTCTGTCAGTGCGCCCCAGGGTGGCTGTGGCTACAATGTAGCTGCCATCACCAGTGTGTGAATGGGTGGATGACTGGATGTGTAAAGTGCTTATATATAAATACAGGCCATTTACCATTCCAGTTCTGTTGCGTTGGGCTGCAGCTATTGACAGTAGTGGAAATGGGAAGGGACCTAATGTTGTTTTAGTCTTACTGACCTCACAGAGTGCTTTAGACTACAGGTCACACTTAACCACAGTTCATAGAGCGCCATGTCCTGTGCACCGTAAACGGTTTACCTTCTGCAGACCTGCCGATCTGCTCCTGTAGCATTTCTGGGGGATACTGAGGTGTTGGAAAAAGTTCTCTTGTAAGCTATTTAATGTGTGCTGTTTAAAGTGCTGTCTGCAATAATAGTTCTTGTTGGCCGTGATCAAGGCTGCGGGCTGAAATGGATTGGTGAAGTAATAAAGTGGTTCTTTAAACTGCAAGTTTTGTTGTAGCTTCACCCGCTTGGACACTGCCGTGAGACACCATTGTTTTCTGAGTCTGCATCCTATGATTTGGACGTGCCTGAAACGCCTTATCTAAGAGGTGTCCAGGAGGTGTTCTAGTCAGCTGCCTCCCTTTGATGTGGAGAGTAATGCCTCCCTCCTGACCCCCTCCTGAAAGACTGAAATCTTTGCCATCTTTGAGTCACTACCCACAGCTCATGTTCATAATGTCATAGTGAAGGCAGGAATGCAGAGCAAGGTAAATTGAAAGCTTTACTTTCACGCTGCTCTTTGACCAGTTCAGCACGTGCATTACTGCAGTCACTGCACTGATCCAGCTATTTCCCCCTCCCTGCACTCATTCTTGAGCAGGACAC
Organism: Haplochromis burtoni; assembly: GCF_018398535.1. Taxonomy (NCBI): domain Eukaryota; kingdom Metazoa; phylum Chordata; class Actinopteri; order Cichliformes; family Cichlidae; genus Haplochromis; species Haplochromis burtoni. The sequence continues at coordinate 415,542 of NW_024582509.1, forward strand.
CAAAACTCCTCCACTTGTGGCAGCCAAGAGGATGTGTCCACTCCATCGTTTTCCTGGCCTCAGACTAATTCTCATCCCAGCTGTTCCACATGTTGCTGCTTCATCAGTACAAGCTGGAGGTCATTACAGGACAGCATCATCTACAAAAAGCAGAAACGGGCTCCCTCGGGCACCCTCTGCTCCTCGGTACACCTAGAAATTCTATTCATAGAAGTTATGAAGAGCATCAGTGACAAAAGGCAGTCCTGACAGAATCCAACACCCACCGGGAATGAGTCAGACCTGTTCTCCGCTCTGCTTGAAATGTTAGCATGTTTGCACAATTAAAGGCTGTGAATTATTCATTGTGTTCCAGTCCCTTCTGTCCTGTGTATTCTGCCCTTGTTGTACCTGATATAACGGTTCTAAATGTGCTATTTGCTATGAAGTTTGTCTAAAATCACTTCATATTTTCTCAGAAGTTTAGATGATCTTCAGTATTTTTCCATGTCTAGAGTCCCGGTGTAGTTTTTATAGGGAAGGAGAAGGTGAATTAGGAGTTTGTCTCCTACAGACTTTCCTAGAAGGATTCTGCATGTTCAATCACTCCGGTTCGACTTTTAACAGATTCCCACTAACCTAATTTTTCCTAATCTTTACGCTTTGATAAACCAAACAAAAACTGGAATCCAATACAAACCAATAACACCACACTAAATAATCCAAACCAATAACCACATCTAATATAAAGCAAACTGCAAAGGTGACATGTTTGCCAAACAACCACAAATGACGACTGTCGGTGCTACAATGTAGCTGCGTTTCACAATCATCTGATAAGTTTATTAAAAGTGAGTCAGGTCCAATTTGTGATTTCCAGACAAGCAGCTGAGAGATCGCCGACTCCTCAGCCTCCACGTCCAAATATAGATCTCAACTCCGCGTTGGCCTTCAAACCCTCTCAGCCTCTGTTTGTTTGATCTCGTCCTGCCTCTCTGCGCGCCTTCTCGTAACTGCAGCTTCATTCTTTCGATGTTTGTTGTGATGTAAACACGCGGAGCACATGAGAAGATGACTGCAGATTGATATTTTTTAAGAAAATAGTTTTGCACTGCTTTCAGCACTCTTGCCGGCTTTCATCTGCCTCTCGAACGCTCTTCCTCTCTGTGCTGCTTCGCTCTTTTTGGCTGTCTGTCACCTTTAATTTTGTGGCTCGTTTGTGTGCGTGTGTGTCTCTACAGTTCAAGCAGACACAAGTATCTGCTTTGTGGATGTGTTTATGTTGTTGATTGTTGAGCTGTTTCTGAGCTGCTTGACTCCCATCACTGATGCAAGCTACACTTGAAAGCTTTAACACTCTCTCACACACACACACACACACACCCTCATGTACACTCCAGACTGCCAGTGTCATGGAGAGATTCTGAATGCAGCTGGCATCTCACTCTCTCACATTCTCTAACACACAAACACACACACACAATACAAACACCCACGCATGCATGCAAATGCGCACATAGGCGACACTTCAGGCCTCTTGCAGCATCCTGATTGGGCTAAAAGTGATGGCAGCGAGGGCTAGGACTTAATTAGTTCTTGTTGGCTTGTCCCTGCTCATTCCTTTGATCAATTAGATCAAAACACACACACACACACACACACACCAGCATTCAAGAGTTTGGGAATGCTTGGCAACATATTTTGTTTGTGACTAGTAAAAGATGAGCTGATGTTAATGACATATTTCTCAGGCGGGTTAATTGAAACTCTGTTTTTATTTCCATGTCATTTTCTATAATAAAGCAGGAAATGGGCCCAGAGTCAGCTGTAGTCTCTCCAAAAGAATTGCAGTCAGGATTCTAATTTTCCAACTAGTTGCACTTGGTGCTTCCTCTCCTAAAATCTGGGTTTGTTGGAGGTCTTTTCCTGTGAGTTCTTTCTTTCCACTTTCACCAACTGCTTGCTTATAGTCTAATATTTGGGTTTTTCTTCTAATATTCTAATTCTGAAGTGCTTTGATTGATAAAACTGCAGTAGTGAAGAAGCACTATACAACTAAAGCTGACTTAGTTATGATTTGATGCTATACAAAGACAACTGGACTGAATTGAACTTTGAGAAAACATTGAGAGGTAACAAATGTGGCTTAGCCTGTTTTTAATGTTCAGTTAGAGATTTCTGTGTTGGGCGGAAATTTGAAGTTCTTGTCACTCGACCTTTTCAACTTTAAGCTACCAAGCAGTGACATCATCGTTGGTGTTGATGGCCCAGCCTCCTCCTCTTCCTCTTCTCTGTAATTTGTTTGGGGGCCTCTCTGTTTCTGCGGACATCGCCAATCTGACAACCATTAAAGTGGAGACTTGACGTGCCCTGCGTTCTACTCATCCTTTAACTTAACTCCTTGGCTCATAGAGCACCTTATGTATTTGGTAGCATTTGGTGAATGCACTTATGTTCTCAGCAGTGAGAGTAATTATGGAAGTTTATCAGTTGACACAGTTTTGCACTGACCATCACTACCACCATAAACCGTTGTTTCTTTCCCGCTTTGATTTCATTGGTTGAAAGTAATTTCTGTGTCCGTCACAAAGACTCGAAGCAGAAATGAAGTTCATAAACATTCATGTCACATGCACATACTCCAGCATTTAAATAAAAGTGCCCCTCTGAGTCATTCTAATAACATTGTGAAGTCTCCATCAGCCACTGTAGATACTGGCTCATATCAATCATTTCAAATGTGCTCTACTACTGTGCCAGCTATCATTGTGCCAGAATAAAAAAGTGAAGCTCTTTAAATCCTTAAAAACCAATTTCTTGTACTGGTAGCCTCTCTATACAATTACTGTGATTTATTGTAGAAAAACCAGGCCTTTAGCGTGGGGTGGGGGTTCCATCTTGGCACGAAAGTTCTGAAACAGCCTTCAAACCATCAAAACAAAGATCTGCATTATTACACTTAATTCTCACTTTAGCAGGCAAATTTCACATCTCTGTCTCAGTTGCGTCGCTGATGTGCATCGGCATGTGTGGGCGACATTTGAATTTTGCTGTAGGTAACTGTTTCTGTCACAGCATCTCTTGTAAATTGGTGTTGCTGTAAAAGAACTCGGTTTTTCTCTCTAGCTGTTTTCTGTCAGGAGTTCAGGTTGGCTTCCTCCTAACATCACTTCAGGTTTCTGGAGCCGGGAAGTCCAAAGGTTGGCAAAGGGAGTGAGGACAAATGAGCTAGTAGCCTTCATCATGAAATCATCATTTTGATATTATTGAGTTTGTTTATAATGACTGATTTATCTTCCATTTACATCAGAATACATAGTTCTACTGTGTGTTCTAGTTCAGCATCCTTATCACAAAAGAAAACTCCACAGTGAGAAAGACAATCCTAAAATGTCTTTTTGTTGGGAATTTATGGAAACTGAACTGGACTCTCTGTGGCAAAGCCAAGTGATGACTGACTTTTGTGGCACTGTTATGTCCCAGTCTAGGGTTACTGGAGCGCCAACATAAGGGTTAAAAAAAGGTGTCCCTGCCCTGTCCCCATAGCCACACCCAAAAAGCCAATTTACAGTTTGAGGTGTTTGTTGCTACCAAAAAAACTGAAGGCATTCACTCCCGGGTGAACAAAGGCCAAAATAACAAACAAAATAAGCTATTCCAGGTACCTAAACCCTGTGTGAAACAAAAACCAAACAAAAGACGAGCGCTACCCCTAACTCCCTGAGAGTATCCAGTGTTAGCGGTGAAAGCTAACCTTCTGTTTGTACAGCTAGCAACAGCCTCCATACACAGGCTCACCCGACATGTTAGCTGGACAGTGCTGAACCATCACTGATAAATGGTGACTTGGTTTGTATTTACATTTTAAGTGAATTCAACTTGATTTCATTTGTTGTTAAAGTATGTTTCCTATACTTTCCCATTCTATACTAAAGTAACTCTATTGTGTAGTTGCAAATCATTTATACTTTGTAAATAAGAATAAGAACTATTTTCTGATTTAATGTTATAAAACTAACTGATGTAGTAATTGTTAGTCAAAAATAAAGTATTAGCACACCTAATATTTCATCCATCCAAGCAAAAACTAGCACTCAATTTCATGTTTTTGTTTTTTTACTAATCACATGTTAATTAACAAATAAACACGTCAAAAATAGGATTCGAAAAAAGTCAGTGCTGAAACGTGTAAACAGATTTGTAGCTTACACCCATGTTTTGTGCTGGTTCATGCAGTCATTACTCAGGTTTCCTTTAATTTCTTCCAGCAGTACAGTATTTGCACTTCCACACCTTCTATTGCCATTTTTATTCTGAGCAGAAGCCCATTAGAGCTTGGCTTCAGGAAGTCCTTCAAAAAGTAAAGTTAATGAGATAATAAAGTCAACCTTTGACTTTGTGCCTTTGTGTTTGCTCAGCACTTTTCCACCTGAACAGACTGAAGCCAAGTGACAGTTTGAAGGACTCGCAGAACGGCCGGCTGAGCTTTTACACCCAAACTGGCATCGTGTCGCAGCCGTGTTGGAAGATAACGTTCCCTAGGTGCTGTCAAGAGTGTTCGCTAACTGACCCCCCCCCCCCCTTCAGTTTCCGTTAAAACAGGGTGTCTATTTCCAAATTCACACAACTTAAAGACCCTGTATCTCATTAATGTTCATGTGGTTAGAAACCATTTTAAAGATATTTGGTAAATGATTTAGAAAATGTCTTATTTCTAAGACAACATGAAGTAGTAGGACATGGCTTGAAGAACCTAATACGGGTCACATTACAGCCTGTGTACAAGAAAAGGTTTGGGCTGCAAAAGAGACGATTATACTGAGAAAAAACTTCAGCTTTTGC
>NW_024582509.1:420972-422052 GCF_018398535.1 Haplochromis burtoni
AACTGACCCCCCCCCCCCCTTCAGTTTCCGTTAAAACAGGGTGTCTATTTCCAAATTCACACAACTTAAAGACCCTGTATCTCATTAATGTTCATTAATGTTCATGTGGTTAGAAACCATTTTAAAGATATTTGGTAAATGATTTAGAAAATGTCTTATTTCTAAGACAACATGAAGTAGTAGGACATGGCTTGAAGAACCTAATACGGGTCACATTACAGCCTGTGTACAAGAAAAGGTTTGGGCTGCAAAAGAGACGATTATACTGAGAAAAAACTTCAGCTTTTGCTTGGTCAACATCATGTGCTGCTTAGTAAAGCCATCTAAAGATGATGGGACTTTCAGAGAAAATGTAATAAAGATTACATATGTTTGATGTTTACTACACTTCAGATGTTGTTTTTACAATCTGCTGCTGCCTTATGATGATCTGAGACCCTGTGTGCATTTAAAGGGATTTGCTGGTTGCCCGTTGATTTGTATCTGACAGCTAGTCATTAGTGGACACTGCAGACTCTTCTTCTCTTGTATATTTCCTATCCATCATACATCAGTCAACATTTTGCTATTCATTGGTACAAGTTGCCAGAAATTAGAGATGGTGGACATAGAGAACAATGACAACTGTTAAAATGTTGTAGTATCTAACAGTCTAAAGGGAAGTTTAGACTGAATGCTCTAAAAAGAAGCATTTAGTCTTTGATTGCAAATGTTGCTAGAGAAGAAAGTTAAATCTTAGGAACACACAGAGTACAGTCTGACCTACAAGATGTCATAAATTAACTTAATTAAATACTGATATAAAATGTTATAAAGTCCAGCTGGACAGGTATACGGTCACTTCCCTCGTCCACCAGCGCTTCTTCTTCTTTTGATGTCCTGTAGAAAATGAATGGATTTCCTAATCTCCACATTTCATCTAATCTGCATCTGTTTTATGATCTTCAACATGTAGCCACCCACACACAGGTTTCACAGGTACTATAGTCTTCGATTTGCTCACTCATTATCTCTGAGGCTCCTCTGGTATTCTTAAAGACTTTAGAGCTGGTTTGATGGAGACACAACTTTAAAGTTTTA
>NW_024582509.1:422077-433666 GCF_018398535.1 Haplochromis burtoni
ATATTTTCTTTGTTTAGATTTGAAGTCTTGAGACTAAAATCTTCAGACCTTCCTTAAAAGCCTCTTAATCGAGTATTACTTGTCTCGTGGGTGCTGAAGCTGGTAGTTCTTTTAGTCGGTTTTCATTATCTCTGAAACGTGTGTCCACAATAGGGCTGCCACAAACGATTATTTTGATAGTCGACTAGTCACAGATTATTTTTGCGATTAGTCGACTAATCAGATCATGCATCCATTGGACGTAAAACTACAGCTTATTGCACCAGCAGCATCTGCTCTTATATAACTATCATTAGCTTACAGCTTTAAGTGTTTAAGGTGCTAACTAAAAATAAAGACAAGATGATAGTTTATTAAATTTTAATGAAATTTGCAGATTGTTTCGGTGAAGTTTAATAAACTCCTTGCTATCTAAAATATAACAGGACACCGGAGTATATTCTCCAGCATCTCACACTTCTGATAATCAGCTGTCTGCTTGACGTTTATTCAGCTGTGTAAAAACTATAACTTTAATCTCAGCCAAACTGATTTACTCAGGAACAAATAAAATACTGAAAAAAGCCAAACAATAACATTTTTAAGTTATCTAAGTGACTTATATATGTTTAACCTGAGTAGCGAAAGACGGTGGTGGGTTTGAAAACGTGTTTGCCGGAGTCGGTGTTCTCACCGCGGCGTCAAGGGACAGCACCAAACAAAACATGGAACGCTGCAGCAGACGTCCTTTGGAGAAAACTGTTCTCTGCACGGAAGCCAGCGGAAGTGCCAACTACCCGGGGCCACGGACGCACGCGGGCCGCGAAAATTACACTGCTCAAATAACAGCTGAGGTTGTGTTTTGTGTGTGTGTGTGCTGCTGTGGTCTTATTTGATGCAGGAAGGAAGGAAGAAGCCAGCAAGTGCGTGGAACCCTGTCGGCGAAGGCAGAAAAGGAAGTCGCTACCCCGCGACGAGACCGAACCACACCACAGTACAAACGAAAACACTACCCCGAACACAGAGGACATCCCTTTGAAGTATAACGATTAAAATCTGGCCCAAAACAAGAGCTGAATGTAAAACAAAGTCAGCTCATACCATCTTATAATATTTGTACATATGTAACAAATTACAAATGTAGCATCAGCAATCATGGAAAGATCAGGTGTAGTTTTTAGGGCTATGATGTGAAGTGTTGAAGTTTTGAAATTTGTCAGCAGATGTTCCAGTGATGCTGACAGGATGGATCTAGTTGAGGGTCGGGTCCTTTACTGGAAGAACTGTTTTCCAAAACACATGTCATTGTAATTTTTACTGTTAATTGACTTAACAATTGGTTGTTACAGCTGAACAGTGGTGTTGTGTGGTTTTGGGTGGTTGATTTTATATGGCGGATGGACCCCAATGTGACGTGCCATACACAGAAGGCAAAACTACATCATAAGATGCAGTATGAGCATCATATGAACTGTCAGTGACTGGATAACATCTAGATTTACCAGGTTATCGTGTTAGAAAGCTAAACTGTTGTGATTGGCTCGCAAAGCTGAACTCTCTCGTGCTTTGTTCTCAGAATGTTTTACCCTGAAAGTGTTTCTTTACTCTGAGAAGTGAAGATTAGGAGACTAACCCTGGTGTGTACTACTCCCTTTCCTTCATACAGGTATCCTGTAATAACGTTGGACCTGTCAGTGTCTGTTTCTCAAACTAGAGTCTTCTAAGGACGGTCAGACAACCTCCCACTTATTTTAGATATATATTGTTCTGTAAAGGGAGCAGTACACACCATTGTGCAGAATCTCTCTATATTTTTGGTAATCATAGAACAGCATGGGACAGCAATCATTTCCTGGAGTCATTATTGTTTTGTTCATGTTGAGGTTATAATAAAAACAGCCTGTTAGTGTTGACCCAGACACTCAAAGGGCTAAATATATGGCTTTTTTCATTAGTATATGCTGCAGAAACTGGGGCTCAGTTTTCAGTCATGTGTACACAATTGGGAAAAAAGGCTGTTTTTAAAAATTTGATAATCGTGTGTGAGGTAACGCTGGAACACGGGCGTGTGAAGGCTGCTGAAAACCAACATCTGTATACCTACGTAGTTATTCCATTACAAATCATGACTTATGAATAGCAAGCCATTAATCATTGATAGGATTTATTTAAACTTTTATTAGATAAAAACAAATATGCTTTGCTTCTACAAACAAGGACATTTCTTAGCAAACTTAATCTGCAAAGTGTTCACTGCTGCTCGGAGGTTTGAGACGGGTTCTGCCCGGCCAATCAGTTAGAGCTGTGTGACAGGTTCAAGTAAGACATATTAAACACATCCTTCCCATCTGCTGTGAGAAATGTGTTTTTCTGTTTGTCAGTGACAAACGGTCTCAAACACGCTTGATTTGTGAGACACATCAGTGTTTATGTCTCTATAAAGATGCTGTTTCTGCAGGGAAATTAGTCTTAGCAGCAGGAAAGCGGGATCAGAAACTCCTGACTGAGTGGGATCCAAATACTCCCACACACTGTGGGAATCAGCTTTTACGTTGGCGTTTAGACTTGCATCTAGCTATTTGACACAGCGAGAGGATTTGAGTCTGTCAAAGGAAAGAGGCATTATGCCACAATTGCTCCGTTGCCCTTTATCCAACTCTGCGAGGCAAGTTGTAATGTACGTGATCACGGCATGTGTTACAAATGTAAGTGTCAGGTACCACTTTATCGACTAACAGCCAGAAGGCAACCAGTGTTTTACAAATAAATCACATTCAGTCTGGAGGATGACACACAAACTCACACCTATTACTCAGCCGTGTGTAATATGGGTAATGCAAAGATCTGTGTCAGTGCTTGTGTGGTCTGTGCCTGCACATGCACATTATGTCCGGTGGCCTTTGTGAAGTTTGCCTTTAGTCTTATTACAGGAAATGGATGGATATGTAGGAATGGATAGAAAGACTAGCAAAGAGAGAGACTGGGAGGTGAGCGAAGTGTGAGTCAGACTTGAAAAGAAGAATGATTAAATCAAAAGATGGGAATACACGACTGCAGAGGAGAGTAGGGTCTCTCTCTAATCTATCTCTCCATCCACCCTTTGATGTTGCTCTCCTGTTACTGGTGAATACATTTTCAGCATGACGTGATGTCTTGTCTAGCCTCATTTCAAAGCCCTCTCCTGCCATCTCACTCTATTATGCATTGCACGCACACAGATGCTGGTTTGACTTGGAGATTACACGTGTACATGGATTCCGTCGATCAGTGTGAGGCTCAAATATTTCTCCGTCTTGAATCTTGAATCATCTCAAACTTTCAGCTGTTTACTCACTTGGTAATCGGAATTGGATCGGAATTATTGTCAGGACAGCCGTTGGAACTTCAGGAGGATCTGATGCAGTAAAGCTAGGATTACCAATTAGGGCTACATGTCACCCCGAAGAAATCTTTGAAGAGTAGCTCAATTAATGTGTAAAACCGGAAATAACAATTTAATAACTGAGTGGAGCACAAAGATTAACTAAGAGTAACAAAGTGCATTAGGGCTGTGCGATATGACCAAAATCTCATATCCCGATATAAGACATCTGTCCGATAACGATATAAATCACAAAAATGTAACATTTTCTGTAAATTCTGTGAATCTCGGGCAGCTCGACTTGCGGTGGGGGAAGCCTGTTCTAACGTTTGAGTCTAAGGTTTATTTTTTAGCACCTGGCGGCTCTTTTTTACTTCTCATCCGTAAATAATCTGCTCTTTCACGTGATTCAGTTTATTTTGAAAAGTCTCAACAGGATCTTGAGCTTTATTGTGAAAGGTTTATGTGGAAAATAAACAAGCGGACACGCGATGCTGTTACCGTCGTTGTTGCTAACGACAACGCATAAAAACAGGCGCTTGTCCGTCCGTAGTGTGGTTATATTAAATATAAGAAAGAGAGAACTTTAAGAAATTGAATACAGCCACTACAGTGACAAAGACATGAAAAAATATTGCCTTAAACAGTTTATTTTGTGACACCACGAAACAAACGATAGCATGTAAATAGAAAGCCCATATGTACTTGAAGCCTGGATAAGGAGGTGGAACTGTTAGCCAACAGTGTTGCAACAGTGATCCGCTAACAAAAGTATGTATCAAGATCTTTTTGTTATGTATAAAGAAACACAATTGTTATTTAAAGATAACGAGTAAACACTGGAAATCATTCACTCATCACAAAGGCTGTTAAACGTAGCCATAATGGAATAATCATTGAAATAACTAATATTTGTGAATAAAGACCTGAAACAGTCCATAACTGATGAATTTTAATTTGAATGCAATCACCAAAGATAAATCCTGAGAGTCATAATTTACCAGAACTTGAACAGTGAATAAAACAACTAGCTTTATTTAAAAAGCTGATGAACCAAAATCCAGATGTGACAATAACAAAAGGTCAGAACCACTGACTTTACTGAGCTGCTTCAAGAATAGTGTTATTCACCCTGTTAAAACATTAGTAAAAACCGAGAAATCGAGGATGTTTTTCTTTTAAATATGGAGACGGATGCCATCGGACCACCACTGAAGTCAAAATTACTGTGTAGTCCTTCCCTCCCCTGCACCTGGAAGCCAGCCAGAGGTTAAGTGCCTCACTCATCTCAAGCATTTTGAATAATTTATGCATGTTCGCAGTTATAGTCTTCCATTATGTTATCTATTATAACCGGCACTATTTTTTTCATTGCGCTGTGTTATTCAGATTGATTTTTCAGCACCCATTTGCTAATGCCTTCACTCCTGAAAGCAGTAAAAACCTAATTGCTTCTGCTTAAAAAAATGTTGGATACCAAACTGAGCATAAGGGGAAAAAGTGACATTTCCTGCTCCACTGTCTCAAAATGTTAAATTCCAGATATTAACTAATTACCTAATTAATGTAGACTCTGCTGAGGGACGGCTTCATCTATGTTTCATGAGTCCTTTGACTTTTTTCTCCAGATTGCTGGACTGTCTTTTCTTTTGTCTTTTTAGAAATACTATTCCAGTAGAGAACCTTGACGTTTCAAATTTATGGCTTCTTAGTGATTCTTTGGACTTCTTAGCTTTTCTCGTGTGTTCTCAGTTTGTTTGGTCCGGCTGTGATGAACCTTAACTGAACAGGATTTTGTTGCACTGGACTTGAAGCTTTATTTTGAGCAGCAATAAAGGCAACACACATTTGTTTCACTTCTAACACATTCTGCTATTATTGGTGCACTCATGGACGCTGCAACCGGGGAGAATTATCTTGTAATGTTCACCTGATGTTTGAAATTTGAACACGAGAATTAAAAGTGGATGCTTAATAAAGACCAATTTATTGATAATTTAGTTTGCTGGCGGAGTTAATTTCCAGCAATTAAACTCGTACAGTTATTGAAAAAGCTAAAAATGTCAAACATTCTATTTCCACTCTTGCATTTCTGTTTCTTACATCAATGTATGCTCAGTATCTCTGGTTTTTGGATGTCTTTGACATTTTAAGCGTTTAATAAAACTTATGGGTAATGTTAAGGTGAGGTTGACATGCACCTCGCTTCATAGAGCCTTTTACTATTTGGAACACACTCAAAGTTTTTAATAGAAACCTGGAATACTAAAATGTTTGACCTTAATTGAACATTACATCTTCTAATCTGAATTTGGCTAATCCACCCCCAAACCTAGACTTGGTGATGGTGACCTGGTAGATGTTGAGGTCAGATACATTAGATTGAGGTAAATCTGTTGGCTTCCACTGATGGTTTAGGTAAAATCTAGTTCCCACGAACTGAAGACTGTGTCAGATGGGGATGGAGTGTACAAGGTGACGGTCTGTCTGATATTAAGCTCTAAAGGGACAACAGTGGCTGGCTTGCAATCAAATGCTGACCACAGGTCATGGAAAATGAGCAGCAGTAAGGTCGCTGGTGATAAAACGTGCGCACATGCACTCAAATAGTCCACTATTGACTTTCAAAGGTTGGTCAGTTTTGTGGTTTTTGAAGTTGGATCATATTTTATGCAGCGACTCGTACATTCAGGCAGCAGTGGTGGATCGAGTGTCTTTCTTCCAGCCACCTCAGAGATAAATGTAGGGAACAGGAGTGTTTCTCCTTGACTTTCATCGCCTCAGATTGCTGTTGACTTTGAGACGTGGCCGTTAAATGAAGTGACGGCACTCTGACGGAGTTTCAGTCCACATTTAGTCCTTCTCACTGCTAACAACCTCCACAGTGTGTAAACCGTGGCCTTCTTCTTGAAACTAAAGCACTATTCTTTAATAAGCCATTGTTTCTTTCAATCTCTGTTGAAAGATGTTGATGATAAAGTGCCTTTTGGTAAACGTCAGAGTCCTCACGCTCAGATAGAGATGGCCATGATTTTTACTGATGGTGGTGTTTATTTGTTGTGGGTTTTTCTTTTAGTAAAAGTGCCGTCTTTTGATTTCAGGCTGGATTAATGTAAGGGCTAGTGGCACTTAAAGGGATAGTCTGCAGAAATTAATCTGGCAGGAAGTGCTGGTTTGTCAGAGGTGATGTCTTCACCTTGAATGGAGATGCATTATCTGGATGAAAAGGCAGGAGCGCCTGACATGACTGATTAGGATGGGACATCCTCCCTCTGTTTTTCTGCTTCTTTGTGTTTTCTGTGGTGCGATCTGTCATTTTCTGCTGTTGCCTCTTCCTGTTGTGTCCTGTCATTGTTCACTCTGATGCAGCCTCACACTGAGTAGCGAAAGCTTCAGAAACAGAGGTTCCCTCCAGAAGAAAAAAACCTTTGTGAAAGTTCAAAATTTAGTTTTGTTTATCGAACTTTTGCTGAAAAAACTAAACTTCCACCAGATCACTGGGGAACCACTTAGGGCTAATTTACACTTTACAGACATGCTAAACAATCAGTTACAGAAACTAAAGGGTGTTAAAGTCATACTCAGAAAGTTCTGCTGTAGTCACATTTCTATATATCGTAGGGGGAGATATGAACCTAACCATGGCCTTATTTCTATTCATAATCAGGTTTCTAGAGACCTGGTAGGGGTTGCGAGCTTCAATCATGTATCATGTTAGATTCTAGGCCTCAGCATTGATGCAGCACACAGGTAAGCTGGACAGCGTTGATTATATGATTACTGCTGTGTCCTGTTGTAAAACTTTGTGTCCCAGCATTTATGCGGGTCTTACTTCGACCACCTGAAACATTCTAGCAGATCAAACATACCGGCAGTGTCTCCCTCCATCAGTGAGTCCACGGCTCAAACCTGAGTCTCCAGGTCCCAGTTTGGTCGAGCGACCCATAACCACCAGGATCCACGTGTCCAATCCCAGGATAGTGGTACCACACACCAGGCGTCACTGAGGAGCCTACACAATAGTTAGAGATGTGGTTTTAATATTGTGGTTAACTGGTTTATGTCCAAGACAAAAATGAGCAGATAATACTGAATGTTTCAAGCACTAAATGTACAAATTCAGTATTTTTACAGTTGGTTCAAAGTTGCAATAAGTGATTTTTTTAATAGCAAACACAGCTTTGTATGCAGCACAACTGCACACATTTCCCTGATATTTACTATCGACTCTTAGGAACTGTTGGGGTGTTAGTTTCAAATCAAATCAAATCACTTTTATTGTCACATCACATGTGCAGGTACATTGGTACAGCACATGTGAGTGAAATTCTTGTGTGCGAGCTTCACAAGCAACAGAGTTGTGCAAAATACAATAATGTAAACAAGCAAAATACAAGAATTAGTTTGGTGTCAGTGTGAATGTGATGCTCTCATCATGCAGATGTTTTGGGCGTTAAATGTTGCTCATCGCTCTAAACTTGAGGCGCAGTGTGTTGGTGGGCAGCAAACGTGTCTTTTCAGACTGTGAATTGGTCTCTTCATTTGCATTACAATCCATGAAAATGAAGCATGTGCTTGAAATACAGTTTCAGGTTCTCTGATGAACAGAAACGCGTTGTATCGTCCATCTAGTAGATTGAATTGGATCTAATCTGTATGAAATTCTCCCCAGTCTATTATCGATGGACTTAGCTTGGTGGTTATATGCAAATGTTCCTCCCTAACTCATGTGTGTCCGTAGACAGTCGTTACAGATGTTCATAAACATCCACCCAGCGGCCACTAATATCAAATTAAATCCAGTTTCAGCTGCCTTGTTGTTGCACTGTTCTTTCTCTTTGAATTAATATTCACCTCAACCTCCTAATATTGGCTCCTGCCCTTTATTTGTTTTGTGCTGTTGTGGGAAAATAGCCATAATTGTTAGTACACTAACAATCATTGATTTTTCCTGATGCATGTACACTTTACCCAAGGACAGGCTGCTGGGACCCAATTCAGAGTTGAGCAGTTGCTCTTTGGTGGTTGACAGCCTGACATTTACAGATTCAAACATGTTACATCACATCACACCCTAACCTTTGTTCAGCTATGTAGGTTTAATACAAGGTGTTACCATTATAGCATTTGTATTTCCCTTAGTGTGCAGCATGATAGTGCAGGGGTTAGCCATCTGGGGCCTTTGTGTGTTGATCTGTTGTGTTGATGTCAACAGACATTTTCCAGTTATTTAATTGTTGTGTAATTATTCACTCTCATATGTAGCAAACAAAGGCCAAAAATAAATGAATCCACATTTGGAGATGGAGGGTTGGTGGAAGAGAAAGTCATTGTGACATTCATGCCATGAACCCAAGTTTGACTCACACCACAACACCTGGGTTTGGGATTGACACAATCTCAGTGTCACTAAGTTATCAAGGAAGCTACTGCCATTGTTTCCTGGTCATTTCCTGCCTGGCTTCTTTCCATGTTCACCATTTTGGGCTTTTGCATCTTTAGAAAAGTTGATGTTGGTTCCCTCGATACTCGCAGCATTCTGCTGTTCTGCATTTGGATCTTCCTTTAAACAAAAAAACTTTATTATTTGATTATTTGAAACTTGGAGCAGTTTCAAGCTTCAAAGATAAAACTCATCAGTTTTATGCAAAGGAAGCACTTCACATAAGAAGAAAGGCGTCATCATCTTAATAATGGAGCAAATCCACAATAGTTTTAATACATCACTACAATTATCGTGGTAAAGATGCACTTCAAGTGTCTTCTTTATAATTAGCAGAAAGGAACAAAAATAGCGATTGAAACCTGCAACTGTAAAACGAACATAAGCTTTATCTCTCCTAATGAATCTTTCGTTTGCTTCCTCGGGGTTCATCAATCAATACGTGGCGAATAACTTTTCCCTCCAGCTTTGAGGCGCTGTCAAAATCTAATCAATCAGTTCAATCAGCTGTGCCGCTTGTGGCACTCCACAGAAATGTAAATTATTGAGTATTTCCATTTTAAAGCTACTTCAGTTTATCAGCGTCTGTGTGCCAGCAAATATGTGGAAAGATGATTACTGTGGTTTACCGCCGCCGGCCACATGCACTCGCACGGCGGGAGCTGGCCTTTCGCTCTCGCTACGACGCCTGCTCATAATGTCATGAGTGTGTGTATAACTGCATCAGGCCCGGGCATGTCTCTGCAGGATTGTGAGTCTGTCAGGGAGAACAGCGTGTGTTCAGCGAGCCAATGTCAGCACTGGTTATTTTGCGTTTTCAAACCAGCGTACTTGGATGGATGCGTCTTTGTTGTGAGCAGGAATCGGCACCAGAGGTGCTAAAGAGTCGAGGTTTTAGTCGCTGCGTGTCATCAGATACGGACAATCTCATGGAGATCACTTGTATGAATGAGTTGAGTGCTGAGGTTGATGTGGCTCTGCCTTTATTCATGGACCACATAAAGAATATTATTTCAATCTTAATAGAGATGCAGTTTGCTTCTACTGATCCCTGCCTGTAGTGACCAGTATTTAAAGCCCCTTCTGTACAATTATAGTAAAATGGTACATTAATATGTAGTGATCAGCAAGCCACTGATCATTCAATTGATCTGTTTTCTGTTTCTTTGGTGAACATAAAGACTTTTTTCAATTTAAAATAATTATTTAAGTTCGTGTGACCAAAACACGCATTAATAACCACCATGTGGGAGACTCTTGTGGTAATTACTCATATCTGGCCAGCTTTCAACTATAACTCTGTAGTTCAGGGCTGGAATATTTCTTAGAGCATATTTGTGCAATACTTTTTCGATGCATGTTGCTTAAAGGAGTCTTAATCCTAAGCAGAATGACTCGACTTCCACAAGAGAAACTTTTCCACGCAGCTGCTAAGAGTCTGCATATGTGACATCATCAGCACGGTTCAGCCCCACGAACAGAAATTAAAATCTCCCCCAAAGGATCTTCAGCATGAACGCTGCAGCAGACGTTCCTTTGGAGAAACTGTTTCTCTAAAGCCACGAAGAAGCCCAGGAGAGTGTCAGGGAGTTGGCAGCTAATCATCCATCATCTGGAGTCGAGCATCACTGTAAACATCAAGTTGGCTGAAAAACGAGTTGATATTTTGCACTTAACATGGAGTCCAGGATCCAGCAGGGAAAACACAAAGCACTGAAACTTGTGTTTTCCCTCCTGGTGAAGATTTTTGAGAGCATCCTGTTATTTTTGCCGCAGCATTTATTTATTTATTTTCTCGCATGTGGAGCGTGACGCGTTGCGACAGACCAGCACGCTGTCTGGCTCTATAAACTCTTTGGAAAGTCGTCGAGCCGCCGCTCGCTGCAGTCTGACTTGTGCTTTGTGACTCGAGGAAAACTTATTTGTGATGTTTGTGCGGTGTGACCGGCGTGCTCAATAACAGCTGGTTGTGTTTGTGTGTGTGTGTGTGTGCTGCTGTGTGCTTATTTGATGCAGAGGAGGAGAAGCAGCAGCATATTCATGTGAACAAAAAGATGTTTTGTCTCAGTGCGTGGTGTAAATGTTTATGAAGTCTGCTTCATTTGATTCCTAAGTGTGTGTGAGAAACAGATGGATATATATACACCTTATCAAATCTACAAGGGGAGAGTGGAGTGTGTGTATCGCTGCCTTCAGCAACTAAAGTCCAAATAAGCTTCCATCCATTTAATTCAATCTAGATGTAAATTTTTGCTCTGGCTCCGAAGTCTCGGGGCGGTGAGAACCAGCTGGACACGACTGGTTTTATTTACACGCCGGGCCATATTTGATTTTGTTTATACTGAAGCTGGGAAGCAATAAACGCGCCTGAAAGACGATGAAGCAGATGTACACAGAGGACATCCCTTTGAAGTATAACGATTAAAATCTGGCCCAAAACAAGAGCTGAATGTAAAACAAAGTCAGCTCATACCATCTTATAATATTTGTACATATGTAACAAATTACAAATGTAGCATCAGCAATCATGGAAAGATCAGGTGTAGTTTTTAGGGCTATGATGTGAAGTGTTGAAGTTTTGAAATTTGTCAGCAGATGTTCCAGTGATGCTGACAGGATGGATCTAGTTGAGGGTCGGGTACCTTTACTGGAAGATACTGTGTTTCCAAAAAAGCACAGATGTGTCAATTTGTAATTTTTTACTGATTTATGAATTTGACCATTTTAACTGTAAATTCTGGGCTTGTTAAAGCTCAGAGGAATTAGTGTGTGTGTGTGTGTGTGTGTGTGTGTGTGTGTGTGTGTG
>NW_024582509.1:433686-445131 GCF_018398535.1 Haplochromis burtoni
GTGTGTGTGTGTGTGTGTGTGTGTGTGTGTGTGTGTGTGTGTGTGTGTGTGTGTGTGTGTGTGTTATTGTGGTAATATGGGGCAAAATGGACCAATGGACAGGTGCCCATACACAGAAGGCAAAACTACATCATAAGATGCAGTATGAGCATCATATGAACTGTCAGTGACTGGATAACATCTAGATTTACCAGGTTATCGTGTTAGAAAGCTAAACTGTTGTGATTGGCTCGCAAAGCTGAACTCTCTCGTGCTTTGTTCTCAGAATGTTTTACCCTGAAAGTGTTTCTTTACTCTGAGAAGTGAAGATTAGGAGACTAACCCTGGTGTGTACTACTCCCTTTCCTTCATACAGGTATCCTGTAATAACGTTGGACCTGTCAGTGTCTGTTTCTCAAACTAGAGTCTTCTAAGGACGGTCAGACAACCTCCCACTTATTTTAGATATATATTGTTCTGTAAAGGGAGCAGTACACACCATTGTGCAGAATCTCTCTATATTTTTGGTAATCATAGAACAGCATGGGACAGCAATCATTTCCTGGAGTCATTATTGTTTTGTTCATGTTGAGGTTATAATAAAAACAGCCTGTTAGTGTTGACCCAGACACTCAAAGGGCTAAATATATGGCTTTTTTCATTAGTATATGCTGCAGAAACTGGGGCTCAGTTTTCAGTCATGTGTACACAATTGGGAAAAAAGGCTGTTTTTAAAAATTTGATAATCGTGTGTGAGGTAACGCTGGAACACGGGCGTGTGAAGGCTGCTGAAAACCAACATCTGTATACCTACGTAGTTATTCCATTACAAATCATGACTTATGAATAGCAAGCCATTAATCATTGATAGGATTTATTTAAACTTTTATTAGATAAAAACAAATATGCTTTGCTTCTACAAACAAGGACATTTCTTAGCAAACTTAATCTGCAAAGTGTTCACTGCTGCTCGGAGGTTTGAGACGGGTTCTGCCCGGCCAATCAGTTAGAGCTGTGTGACAGGTTCAAGTAAGACATATTAAACACATCCTTCCCATCTGCTGTGAGAAATGTGTTTTTCTGTTTGTCAGTGACAAACGGTCTCAAACACGCTTGATTTGTGAGACACATCAGTGTTTATGTCTCTATAAAGATGCTGTTTCTGCAGGGAAATTAGTCTTAGCAGCAGGAAAGCGGGATCAGAAACTCCTGACTGAGTGGGATCCAAATACTCCCACACACTGTGGGACATTCGCAGCTTGCTTTAACAGCGTTTGGCTGTTTAGACCTTTGCATCCATCAGCATGTATGTCGTGACACGACAGACCGAGATGATGGACTTTCGTTTAGTTCCTTGTCAACAGAGGAGGAACCACAGAGGGACATTATGCCAACATGAATATGCATCCAGCAGTTGTTCACCTTTTATCCAAAACTCGTCTTGCGAGTGCGCATACTGTTTGGCTGTAAATTGGGTAATTAACGTGAGGATCACGGCAATGGTGTGTGACAAATCGTTAAAGGGTGTGCAGCCTTAGTCTACCACTTTATCGACTAACAGCCAGAAGGCAACCAGTGTTTTACAAATAAATCACATTCAGTCTGGAGGATGACACACAAACTCACACCTATTACTCAGCCGTGTGTAATATGGGTAATGCAAAGATCTGTGTCAGTGCTTGTGTGGTCTGTGCCTGCACATGCACATTATGTCCGGTGGCCTTTGTGAAGTTTGCCTTTAGTCTTATTACAGGAAATGGATGGATATGTAGGAATGGATAGAAAGACTAGCAAAGAGAGAGACTGGGAGGTGAGCGAAGTGTGAGTCAGACTTGAAAAGAAGAATGATTAAATCAAAAGATGGGAATACACGACTGCAGAGGAGAGTAGGGTCTCTCTCTAATCTATCTCTCCATCCACCCTTTGATGTTGCTCTCCTGTTACTGGTGAATACATTTTCAGCATGACGTGATGTCTTGTCTAGCCTCATTTCAAAGCCCTCTCCTGCCATCTCACTCTATTATGCATTGCACGCACACAGATGCTGGTTTGACTTGGAGATTACACGTGTACATGGATTCCGTCGATCAGTGTGAGGCTCAAATATTTCTCCGTCTTGAATCTTGAATCATCTCAAACTTTCAGCTGTTTACTCACTTGGTAATCGGAATTGGATCGGAATTATTGTCAGGACAGCCGTTGGAACTTCAGGAGGATCTGATGCAGTAAAGCTAGGATTACCAATTAGGGCTACATGTCACCCCGAAGAAATCTTTGAAGAGTAGCTCAATTAATGTGTAAAACCGGAAATAACAATTTAATAACTGAGTGGAGCACAAAGATTAACTAAGAGTAAGCAAAAGGAAAGCTTTAGTCAGACTAGAGCAAAAACAGAATGGAAACATCTGGGCGACTAGCAAAAACAATCAGTGGTTGCACTAAATTTTTATTGTGCTGTCGGTGACCGTGTGCCAGTGGTTGCTGTGACCACTGCTGACCACAAGGTGACTGCACAGGTAACCTGATTCAGACAACTTGTGTCTAAACAATTGCAATCTGACTGTAATCACTTCAGGAGAAATTGGTCAGCTGTTAGCAGGTAATTACTGTCACACAGATCGCCGACATGTTGCAATCAGTTGGAGTTCGTAATTGGCCACTCTACCGCTGGCTGATGTAATGATATAGATGACAACAACCGGCCGTTTGTTGTTTATCACGGTTGATCGCTGTATTATTACACAACCGCCCCCATTTCATCTAGAACTGATAGCAGACTGTGGTCACACACCTGATCCCCGTTTCTGAAGCTTTGATTTCAAGAGCAAATTGAATAGATTTCAGTCACTTTAGAAGAAATGATAAAAACGGACAAGAAAAGACAAAAACAAAGAATAATCATAATAATAAAGCCATCTGAAAGAATGGCGGACTGTAGGGCTGTGCGATATGACCGAAATCTCATATCCCGATATAAGACATCTATCATCCCGATAACGATATAAATTGATAGGTTTGTAGCTTGAATCTATCCGCTGGAACGTTGAAGACAATATAATTACACTGCAAAGCAAGACACAAGTAGGCAAGCTTCTTCATGTTTCTCGTGCACGGGAGAGAACCGGACAGGCACCGTTCCTTCGCTTGACCCCAGTTGCTCTCGTCCGTCCTCCCGTACACTGTCCTTTTATTGAGGTTACATGAATATGCATAGGTTCATTAACATATGACGTCTTACATAAACACAAAGAGTACCTTGCCTGTGTGTGTGTGTGTGTGTGTGTGTGTGTGTGTGTGTGTGTGTGTGGACTGCTGATCAAAGGGTCAAACATCCTTGGTCAGGAAGAGGGTAGCCTCCCCCTCACCCTAGATGGTTCATCCTAGATAACACGGTGAGGAAGTCCTGCAGTTCATCTAAACAAAGAGCACTTAGACTAGAACAGACGCAACTACGTTGATCCTACCATAAAACAATAAGACACGGTATGACCTCTCATGCTCCCAAAGTGCTGTCTAATACACACAAAGTTTGCAGACTATCAAGGATCAAAACCTCTACCAATCTACAACTAATTACAAAACTCTAAGCATATATAAGTAAATATTTCTAAGCATAAATGACAATCAACAATACAAACTCTAAATACACAAAAATGTAACATTTTCTGTAAATTCTGTGAATCTCGGGCAGCTCGACTTGCGGTGTGCGGGCGATAGCTATCGGTGTTTCTACATGCGATCATTGACTAAGTGTACGCCCTTTGAGATTAGGGTGCTCGGAAAGCCTGTAGTTTATCTAGTTATTAGCACCTGGCGGCTCTTTTTTACTTCTCATCCGTAAATAATCTGCTCTTTCACGTGATTCAGTTTATTTTGAAAAGTCTCAACAGGATCTTGAGCTTTATTGTGAAAGGTTTATGTGGAAAATAAACAAGCGGACACGCGATGCTGTCACCGTCGTTGTTGCTAACGACAACCCATAAAAACAGGTGCTTGTCCGTCCGTAGTGTGGTTATATTAAATATAAGAGAAAGAGAGAACTTTAACAAATGAATACACCCACTACAGTGACATCAAAACGGTGAAAACATATCGCCTTAAACAGTTTATTTTGTGACACCACGAAACAAATGATAGCGTAAAATGAAACGATAAACGTTTTTATATCGTCATCCGATATATATAGTTATATCGAACAGACCTAGCGGACAGTTCAATTTGATTGCTATTAGCATAGATTAGCTCGAAACTGTTCTACTTAAGGTATCGAACATGAAAACTGTTAGCATACAAACAACTAAAATCGCGAGCTAACATTGTGATTAAAAGTTGTTTCAACATGTAACTATCAGAAGCCTGGATTCCTCATATGTACTTGAAGCCTGGATAAGGAGGTGGAACTGTTAGCCAACAGTGTTGCAACAGTGATCCGCTAACAAAAGTATGTATCAAGATCTTTTTGTTATGTATAAAGAAACACAATTGTTATTTAAAGATAACGAGTAAACACTGGAAATCATTCACTCATCACAAAGGCTGTTAAACGGAGCCATAATGGAATAATCATTGAAATAACAAACTAATATTTGTGAATAAAGACCTGAAACAGTCCATAACTGATGAATTTTAATTTGAATGCAATCACCAAAGATAAATCCTGAGAGTCATAATTTACCAGAACTTGAACAGTGAATAAAACAACTAGCTTTATTTAAAAAGCTGATGAACCAAAATCCAGATATGACAATAACAAAAGGTCAGAAAATCCAAATGAGTGTAGAAACAACAAGAAACAATGAAGCTGAGAGGAAAGCAGACACAGAAGGATGGGGAGAACTATGACATGCAACTAAAACCTCGTGAAAAGTACGGGAGTGGTAGAAAATGACTTTAAAAATATCCGAGTATAAGAGACGGAGTTGATGAAGGGGATCTTGAGTCTGCTTGACAGGACTCTGGGGGTACTTCAAATGAACCACTGACTTTACTGAGCTGCTTCAAGAATAGTGTTATTCACCCTGTTAAAACATCAGTAAAAACCGAGAAATCGAGGATGTTTTTCTTTTAAATATGGAGACGGATGCCATCGGACCACCACTGAAGTCAAAATTACTGTGTAGTCCTTCCCTCCCCTGCACCTGGAAGCCAGCCAGAGGTTAAGTGCCTCACTCATCTCAAGCATTTTGAATAATTTATGCATGTTCGCAGTTATAGTCTTCCATTATGTTATCTATTATAACCGGCACTATTTTTTTCATTGCGCTGTGTTATTCAGATTGATTTTTCAGCACCCATTTGCTAATGCCTTCACTCCTGAAAGCAGTAAAAACCTAATTGCTTCTGCTTAAAAAAATGTTGGATACCAAACTGAGCATAAGGGGAAAAAGTGACATTTCCTGCTCCACTGTCTCAAAATGTTAAATTCCAGATATTAACTAATTACCTAATTAATGTAGACTCTGCTGAGGGACGGCTTCATCTATGTTTCATGAGTCCTTTGACTTTTTTCTCCAGATTGCTGGACTGTCTTTTCTTTTGTCTTTTTAGAAATACTATTCCAGTAGAGAACCTTGACGTTTCAAATTTATGGCTTCTTAGTGATTCTTTGGACTTCTTAGCTTTTCTCGTGTGTTCTCAGTTTGTTTGGTCCGGCTGTGATGAACCTTAACTGAACAGGATTTTGTTGCACTGGACTTGAAGCTTTATTTTGAGCAGCAATAAAGGCAACACACATTTGTTTCACTTCTAACACATTCTGCTATTATTGGTGCACTCATGGACGCTGCAACCGGGGAGAATTATCTCGTAATGTTCACCTGATGTTTGAAATTTGAACACGAGAATTAAAAGTGGATGCTTAATAAAGACCAATTTATTGATAATTTAGTTTGCTGGCGGAGTTAATTTCCAGCAATTAAACTCGTACAGTTATTGAAAAAGCTTAAAAATGTCAAACATTCTATTTCCACTCTTGCATTTCTGTTTCTTACATCAATGTATGCTCAGTATCTCTGGTTTTTGGATGTCTTTGACATTTTAAGCGTTTAATAAAACTTATGGGTAATGTTAAGGTGAGGTTGACATGCACCTCGCTTCATAGAGCCTTTTACTATTTGGAACACACTCAAAGTTTTTAATAGAAACCTGGAATACTAAAATGTTTGACCTTAATTGAACATTACATCTTCTAATCTGAATTTGGCTAATCCACCCCCAAACCTAGACTTGGTGATGGTGACCTGGTAGATGTTGAGGTCAGATACATTAGATTGAGGTAAATCTGTTGGCTTCCACTGATGGTTTAGGTAAAATCTAGTTCCCACGAACTGAAGACTGTGTCAGATGGGGATGGAGTGTACAAGGTGACGGTCTGTCTGATATTAAGCTCTAAAGGGACAACAGTGGCTGGCTTGCAATCAAATGCTGACCACAGGTCATGGAAAATGAGCAGCAGTAAGGTCGCTGGTGATAAAACGTGCGCACATGCACTCAAATAGTCCACTATTGACTTTCAAAGGTTGGTCAGTTTTGTGGTTTTTGAAGTTGGATCATATTTTATGCAGCGACTCGTACATTCAGGCAGCAGTGGTGGATCGAGTGTCTTTCTTCCAGCCACCTCAGAGATAAATGTAGGGAACAGGAGTGTTTCTCCTTGACTTTCATCGCCTCAGATTGCTGTTGACTTTGAGACGTGGCCGTTAAATGAAGTGACGGCACTCTGACGGAGTTTCAGTCCACATTTAGTCCTTCTCACTGCTAACAACCTCCACAGTGTGTAAACCGTGGCCTTCTTCTTGAAACTAAAGCACTATTCTTTAATAAGCCATTGTTTCTTTCAATCTCTGTTGAAAGATGTTGATGATAAAGTGCCTTTTGGTAAACGTCAGAGTCCTCACGCTCAGATAGAGATGGCCATGATTTTTACTGATGGTGGTGTTTATTTGTTGTGGGTTTTTCTTTTAGTAAAAGTGCCGTCTTTTGATTTCAGGCTGGATTAATGTAAGGGCTAGTGGCACTTAAAGGGATAGTCTGCAGAAATTAATCTGGCAGGAAGTGCTGGTTTGTCAGAGGTGATGTCTTCACCTTGAATGGAGATGCATTATCTGGATGAAAAGGCAGGAGCGCCTGACATGACTGATTAGGATGGGACATCCTCCCTCTGTTTTTCTGCTTCTTTGTGTTTTCTGTGGTGCGATCTGTCATTTTCTGCTGTTGCCTCTTCCTGTTGTGTCCTGTCATTGTTCACTCTGATGCAGCCTCACACTGAGTAGCGAAAGCTTCAGAAACAGAGGTTCCCTCCAGAAGAAAAAAACCTTTGTGAAAGTTCAAAATTTAGTTTTGTTTATCGAACTTTTGCTGAAAAAACTAAACTTCCACCAGATCACTGGGGAACCACTTAGGGCTAATTTACACTTTACAGACATGCTAAACAATCAGTTACAGAAACTAAAGGGTGTTAAAGTCATACTCAGAAAGTTCTGCTGTAGTCACATTTCTATATATCGTAGGGGGAGATATGAACCTAACCATGGCCTTATTTCTATTCATAATCAGGTTTCTAGAGACCTGGTAGGGGTTGCGAGCTTCAATCATGTATCATGTTAGATTCTAGGCCTCAGCATTGATGCAGCACACAGGTAAGCTGGACAGCGTTGATTATATGATTACTGCTGTGTCCTGTTGTAAAACTTTGTGTCCCAGCATTTATGCGGGTCTTACTTCGACCACCTGAAACATTCTAGCAGATCAAACATACCGGCAGTGTCTCCCTCCATCAGTGAGTCCACGGCTCAAACCTGAGTCTCCAGGTCCCAGTTTGGTCGAGCGACCCATAACCACCAGGATCCACGTGTCCAATCCCAGGATAGTGGTACCACACACCAGGCGTCACTGAGGAGCCTACACAATAGTTAGAGATGTGGTTTTAATATTGTGGTTAACTGGTTTATGTCCAAGACAAAAATGAGCAGATAATACTGAATGTTTCAAGCACTAAATGTACAAATTCAGTATTTTTACAGTTGGTTCAAAGTTGCAATAAGTGATTTTTTTAATAGCAAACACAGCTTTGTATGCAGCACAACTGCACACATTTCCCTGATATTTACTATCGACTCTTAGGAACTGTTGGGGTGTTAGTTTCAAATCAAATCAAATCACTTTTATTGTCACATCACATGTGCAGGTACATTGGTACAGCACATGTGAGTGAAATTCTTGTGTGCGAGCTTCACAAGCAACAGAGTTCTGCAAAATACAATAATGTAAACAAGCAAAATACAAGAATTAGTTTGGTGTCAGTGTGAATGTGATGCTCTCATCATGCAGATGTTTTGGGCGTTAAATGTTGCTCATCGCTCTAAACTTGAGGCGCAGTGTGTTGGTGGGCAGCAAACGTGTCTTTTCAGACTGTGAATTGGTCTCTTCATTTGCATTACAATCCATGAAAATGAAGCATGTGCTTGAAATACAGTTTCAGGTTCTCTGATGAACAGAAACGCGTTGTATCGTCCATCTAGTAGATTGAATTGGATCTAATCTGTATGAAATTCTCCCCAGTCTATTATCGATGGACTTAGCTTGGTGGTTATATGCAAATGTTCCTCCCTAACTCATGTGTGTCCGTAGACAGTCGTTACAGATGTTCATAAACATCCACCCAGCGGCCACTAATATCAAATTAAATCCAGTTTCAGCTGCCTTGTTGTTGCACTGTTCTTTCTCTTTGAATTAATATTCACCTCAACCTCCTAATATTGGCTCCTGCCCTTTATTTGTTTTGTGCTGTTGTGGGAAAATAGCCATAATTGTTAGTACACTAACAATCATTGATTTTTCCTGATGCATGTACACTTTACCCAAGGACAGGCTGCTGGGACCCAATTCAGAGTTGAGCAGTTGCTCTTTGGTGGTTGACAGCCTGACATTTACAGATTCAAACATGTTACATCACATCACACCCTAACCTTTGTTCAGCTATGTAGGTTTAATACAAGGTGTTACCATTATAGCATTTGTATTTCCCTTAGTGTGCAGCATGATAGTGCAGGGGTTAGCCATCTGGGGCCTTTGTGTGTTGATCTGTTGTGTTGATGTCAACAGACATTTTCCAGTTATTTAATTGTTGTGTAATTATTCACTCTCATATGTAGCAAACAAAGGCCAAAAATAAATGAATCCACATTTGGAGATGGAGGGTTGGTGGAAGAGAAAGTCATTGTGACATTCATGCCATGAACCCAAGTTTGACTCACACCACAACACCTGGGTTTGGGATTGACACAATCTCAGTGTCACTAAGTTATCAAGGAAGCTACTGCCATTGTTTCCTGGTCATTTCCTGCCTGGCTTCTTTCCATGTTCACCATTTTGGGCTTTTGCATCTTTAGAAAAGTTGATGTTGGTTCCCTCGATACTCGCAGCATTCTGCTGTTCTGCATTTGGATCTTCCTTTAAACAAAAAAACTTTATTATTTGATTATTTGAAACTTGGAGCAGTTTCAAGCTTCAAAGATAAAACTCATCAGTTTTATGCAAAGGAAGCACTTCACATAAGAAGAAAGGCGTCATCATCTTAATAATGGAGCAAATCCACAATAGTTTTAATACATCACTACAATTATCGTGGTAAAGATGCACTTCAAGTGTCTTCTTTATAATTAGCAGAAAGGAACAAAAATAGCGATTGAAACCTGCAACTGTAAAACGAACATAAGCTTTATCTCTCCTAATGAATCTTTCGTTTGCTTCCTCGGGGTTCATCAATCAATACGTGGCGAATAACTTTTCCATCCAGCTTTGAGGCGCTGTCAAAATCTAATCAATCAGTTCAATCAGCTGTGCCGCTTGTGGCACTCCACAGAAATGTAAATTATTGAGTATTTCCATTTTAAAGCTACTTCAGTTTATCAGCGTCTGTGTGCCAGCAAATATGTGGAAAGATGATTACTGTGGTTTACCGCCGCCGGCCACATGCACTCGCACGGCGGGAGCTGGCCTTTCGCTCTCGCTACGACGCCTGCTCATAATGTCATGAGTGTGTGTATAACTGCATCAGGCCCGGGCATGTCTCTGCAGGATTGTGAGTCTGTCAGGGAGAACAGCGTGTGTTCAGCGAGCCAATGTCAGCACTGGTTATTTTGCGTTTTCAAACCAGCGTACTTGGATGGATGCGTCTTTGTTGTGAGCAGGAATCGGCACCAGAGGTGCTAAAGAGTCGAGGTTTTAGTCGCTGCGTGTCATCAGATACGGACAATCTCATGGAGATCACTTGTATGAATGAGTTGAGTGCTGAGGTTGATGTGGCTCTGCCTTTATTCATGGACCACATAAAGAATATTATTTCAATCTTAATAGAGATGCAGTTTGCTTCTACTGATCCCTGCCTGTAGTGACCAGTATTTAAAGCCCCTTCTGTACAATTATAGTAAAATGGTACATT
The DNA here is from genome assembly GCF_018398535.1 of Haplochromis burtoni. Taxonomy (NCBI): domain Eukaryota; kingdom Metazoa; phylum Chordata; class Actinopteri; order Cichliformes; family Cichlidae; genus Haplochromis; species Haplochromis burtoni. The sequence goes on from NW_024582509.1 coordinate 444,107, forward strand.
AATATGTAGTGATCAGCAAGCCACTGATCATTCAATTGATCTGTTTTCTGTTTCTTTGGTGAACATAAAGACTTTTTTCAATTTAAAATAATTATTTAAGTTCGTGTGACCAAAACACGCATTAATAACCACCATGTGGGAGACTCTTGTGGTAATTACTCATATCTGGCCAGCTTTCAACTATAACTCTGTAGTTCAGGGCTGGAATATTTCTTAGAGCATATTTGTGCAATACTTTTTCGATGCATGTTGCTTAAAGGAGTCTTAATCCTAAGCAGAATGACTCGACTTCCACAAGAGAAACTTTTCCACGCAGCTGCTAAGAGTCTGCATATGTGACATCATCAGCACGGTTCAGCCCCACGAACAGAAATAAATGAAAATAGATTTTAAGCCTAAAATGAATCCTCTGTTGCATGGCCCTCTCTCAAAATCAAATGAATCTGTTCCCTCAGGCTTAGAATGAATTTCTATCCGGCTTTATGAGCACTGCAGCCTCCTGGAGTCACCAGCAGGGACTGAGCTTATGTATCAGTCACTGACTGCATGCAAAAGATTGATGTCGCTACTTGTGAAACATAAAGCTGAGTGTTTCTGCTGTCGCGCTGTTAGATCTGCACACTCATTACCTAATAATCTGTCAGTCACAAGTTTCACATGCTTTAACCCGGTGGGGGTCATAGGTCACAAAGCAGACACGATGTTGTGCTCAAGACTTGAAATTAGCTCCTGACATCACAAACCCATCAGGTTCACTCAGGTCGTCGATCACATGAGCAGTGGGATTGTTTACGATACAAATTACAGGCCTGGAAGCTGTGGCCATCTTTTCTATACAGTCTATGGTACCACTAGTGTAATCATGGTGGCGTCTCCTGCAGTTGTAGATTTTATCCAACATCATGTGTGTTTCAGAGTCTTTGTCGTGGATTTATGCGACGGCTCAAATGTAAACAGGAGACACTTTGCTGCCAATCATTTTCATCTGAACAAGACGCAGATTCATCACAGGGACGCAAAATCAT
>NW_024582509.1:445151-448204 GCF_018398535.1 Haplochromis burtoni
TCTTTGGACGGTGGGAGGAAGCCGGAGTACCCGGAGGGAACCCACGCAAACACGGGGAGAACATGCAAACGCCACACAGAAAGACCCCGCCCTCATGGTGGAACTGAACTTGCTGTGTGGCAACAGTGCTAATCACCGTGCCACCGTGCTGCCAGCCTTTGTTATATTTTTTAAAAACACACAAGCACACACACACTGCCTAAAGGAGCTTCAGCTGCAGATGAATGAATCGAGTAACCGCCAGACTGCAAAAGAAGCTGTGTGTGCATGTGTGAGACTCTGCAGCTGCTCACAGTCACACCACTCACTCACTCCACAGTCCCTCCCAACATCACACTTGTCATCTTTCCATCTTATTCTTTCCCCCCATCCATCATCGTTCTCCTCTTCCTTCCCTCCACCTGAACCTCCGTCATCACTCTCCCGTCTGCCTCTGTTTTTCCAGATCCATCCGTTAAGGATACGTGTGGAAAACTTTTTCAACTGAATTTGTTAAAAGACTTGTTGTGAGTAGTAATGTTAGTTAGAAAATGTGGGTTTTTTTGAAAGCAGGCTGTCAGGAGATGTTTTACAATCTAAAATCTGGCCCTTGCTGCTGTCTGTCTGCTGTGCTGAACGATGCTCTTCAAAGACTCTGTTTGCTTTCACAAAAACGTATGAATCAGACCTGCAACGAGTCACCACCTGTTACAAAATGATACAATCGTTAAAGCTTTCTGTTGCAGCAGGTTTCCCACCACATACTCGTAAAACAGATACAAATTACATTCATTTCAGTATTAAATGCCAAAAGATGCGTTTATTTGGCCAACTTGGTGAACCATAAATGTATTAAATAAACTCTTCTCATTCTTCTGTGCAGCTTTCAATAGGACCTGCTATTTCCTGTTTTTGTAGGATGCTAAGATTAAAGTGTGTGGTGAGAGAGTGTACAGATGAGCCAAAGCTCAGGCTGCAGAACGCTTTAAACACCCAGATTCACACATTTGTATCTGCTCTTGGCTCTGCATGATGTCACAGAGAGCTCTTCTGCCTCACATACCTCCAGCTGTTAGCAAAGAAGCCCCACCCACCCGCGGCTCAAACCTTTTGTTTTGCCACAGGCAACAAATTAAAAGACGAGAGGAGGTGGGAGGGTGGAAAGCATCTTGATTCAGTCAGTGTGGACTGATGAGCTGCTCTGAGGCCGGCTGTAAGGTAAAGAAGGATTATTTTGAACTGTGACTCATCCAAAGCTATTATATGAGAGTCCAAAATAGAGCTGAATAGGTCTGCTTTAACATCTGTGAGTAGGGTTAAGGTTAGTTTCACGTCCAACGAGAAGGCGAAAATACACATAACACTTGATCTGAATGATTAATATTTTCCAGTTTGTGAAGCGATGCTGCTTCTTTAACGTGTGGCTGAGGTGGTTTGCCTGCAGCCTTGTTTATTAAGAGGTTAATATATCTTTAGTGAGGAGATGGATCTGCAAAGCAATAGTTCTGCTCATCCTTCACAGCCTGATGTAAATTTTAAAGCACACTAATGTGGTTTGTATCTGTTGGAGGGAATTTGCAGCGTTCTGCACAGAAATATTAAATTATATTTGCCCTGCAGAGCGTCTTGTGAGGGGAGCTGTAATAAACAACTGTGGAAGAAGTCAAAGCCGGAAAGAGCATTGTGATGGCCGAAGCTGAAGACGATGCTTTTATTTATGTATTTATTTCAGTTGAGAGGTCAGATGTTTTTGAGAATCCTGCATAGCGGACTGTTTCAGGTCTGTTTGAGGCTTTGCTGCACTGATACAGCGCATACAGACACCAGAATTCACACCAACCTACAGACGGACGCACAATAGACGCAATTCTCTCAGATTATAATCTGCAGGGTTAAAAACTGCAGTCGATCAAGTGGGTAAACACAGAGTGAGTGGAAGTGGATTAGCAGTTACTGCCTGTGGTTAATGTTTGTGTGAGACGGGGATTAACTGATCAGGGTTCATCAGTGCTTTTATCAATCAGCTGCTCTGAGAATCTGCTAATCTTTTGCTGTTGATTCAACTTAGTTTTAGTAAAGACTCTACGATAATGTTATCTTTTTCTTCCTGTTGATCACTACTGTCTTTTTTTCCTCCACATTTCTTTCTCCCAGGTCTCAAATTATTCCTCCCTCTCATTTTTAGACTTGGTGTTGTCCTGAGGCAACAATCCACAGTTTTGGCTAACACACCATCCAATTAAATAGCCTTTGTTATCCATCCATCCATCCATCGGCTTCCGTTTATCCTTTTCAGGGTTGCGGGGGCGCTGGAGCCTATCCCAGCTGTCATAGGGCGAGAGGCGGGGTACACCCTGGACAGGTCGCCAGTCTGTCGCAGGGCCAACACACAGGGACAGACAACCAATCGCACTCACATTCGCTCTCACATACACACCTATGGGCAATTTGGATTAATCAGTTGACCTATCCCCACAAGCTGCATGTCTTTGGACGGTGGGAGGAAGCCGGAGTACCCGGAGGGAACCCACGCAAACACGGGGAGAACATGCAAACGCCACACAGAAAGACCCCGCCCTCATGGTGGAACTGAACTTGCTGTGTGGCAACAGTGCTAATCACCGTGCCACCGTGCTGCCAGCCTTTGTTATATTTTTTAAAAAAATGTAAGCATTCGGTGGAGCCACCCTTTTTAGTAAAAAGCTGATGGGAACGAGAGCATTTTTTTCCTTTCGCGGCAGGAGAGACAAAGAAATAACCAAAGAGATTGGAGTTCTTATAAAGATGCTTAAAGACATCATATTTCACCCCTATATGGAAATATTTGTTAATATTAAAACCAACAGTTCATGTTTATGAACACAGCTTTACAGCATCACTCTGTGTAATGCACTGACCATGAGTGCTTTGATCCCACATGATGATACTCAGCCAATGAAACGCTTTGTTGACAGTATCTGTGAAAACATGACAGTTCATGCCGAAGTGAGCGAGGGGAAGGACGTTCAAACTGAGATGTTTCACAATAAAATGCATTTTCTTTTTTTTATATTAAGAACTTTCTTCATGGACAA
>NW_024582509.1:448596-478682 GCF_018398535.1 Haplochromis burtoni
AGTTTAAAATGTATTAAACGAAGTGCAGAACCCTGAAGTGTCAATCACAGAAGTTCTGTGACATTGTACAGCAACAAGTCGCACTAATCATGTGTGGAGAGCTGCTGCAAACAGTAATCAGCTTTAAGACTCTATTTGGGGGGAAAGTGTTCAGCTTCTCCACAGACTCGTGTCTGATGCATGAATCATGCAGGGAAATTAGGAAAATTACAATCTGAAACCAATTTTGTGGCACCGTCGAGCTGCAGGTTGAGGCGTGCTCATTCTTTTCCTCTCCTGATTGCTGCAGAACGGGAGCCCTTCTGACCGACTAACCCCTCTTCTCAAAATGACAGTGATTGTTTCATTGAAGAGCTCGGTCAATAGAGCCAGCAGAAAAGCTTGTTGTCAGTAATTCTGTCAATCTCCTCCTCCGATCCTTTTTTTCTTTGCACCTCCTTTGTGCCGCTGAAAGAAATACTCCTGTGTTGCTGCAGATTATTTAACAGCAACTGCAGTTTAATGATTTCAGGGGTCGTTAAAGCTCATTATATTAAAGACATATCAAACATGCTGGCAGCACTTTGTAGTCTCTGGATGTAGATTTTTACACTACTTAAAAGTAACCAAAGATTTCTGATGTCGCAGGAGAAGCAAGAAGAAGCCAAGAAAAAGGAAAAAAGTCTGTTTCTGAGGTCAGGATTGGAGGTGAGGACTTCCTGATGTCATTAAAACAACTTGCTTCATGAGGCAAAACCATTAGGTGTCAGAGCTGGCAGCGTGGCCTCTCATTACCAAGATGGCTGCTGCTTGTTCCGTGAAGGATAAGTAGCCATCAGAGCTGGATTACTGCAGAAAACCCCAATTACAGGCAAGAGCCCCTCAGAAGCAGTGAAAGATGGGAGCTTTTCTCCCTCTCTCCTCTCTTTACCTCTGAAAGTAAAGAAGCCTTTGTGGCGCTGCTCTTCTCTGAGCCGCGGTCGTGTCACTTCACGTGGATTTATTCAAGAGAAACGTGCTTTTATATGTCTGCTGAGCCGCGATGGATCGAGCTGGCTGGGATGGTGTGTAAACCGAGGGGGAATCCATTTATCATTTATTTATTAAAGGCTAACCTTTAAGCAGACAGCTATGATAAAACAAATCTATTAAAAAGCAATAATTAGATCGGAACGTGGCAGTCGTGCACAGGAACGTGATGTTACGGTGCGGTCGCCGCAAGAAAATTAAAACCACTCGGGAGGATCCGTGTGTTAAGGATATCCACAGGAAATACATCTGGAAGATGTTTTACTTAAGTATTAGTTTGGGGAATTCAAAGATTAGTTGGTGTTATTGCTGGATGGATTCAATAATCCTTCCCAAATTAACCTTCTGGTCAGATGTAGGACAATGGAGGAAAAGCTCCAATCACGGCGCGAGGCAGTTTGCAAAACGGTGCTACAGAATGAGAAGCAAGGCAAAGAGCGAGGCGTATAAAATACTGTAATATAAAGATAAGATGTAATGGTTCAGATGGATGAGGGAGACCCATAAATGAATAAATGCATGTGCCTGAGAACTGTGGAGAGAGAACGATGAGGATGGAGGTGCTGAAGGGAGATTGAATTCTCATTAGGATAGTGAGAGAGGCGGCTGCCAAGCTCCAGCCTCTGCAGCTCGAGAGGGGATGAGAGAGGAGGGAGAGGCAGCTTTCTCTTTTTTTTTATCTTTATGAAAATGCCCACCCCCACCGAGAGCAAAGATATTCCCAGAGAGGGTGCAGAGGGGGCGTCAGATGCATCTATTGATTGCTCTTTGATTTTGGTGAAGGTGTCCCTGCCATGGGTGATGGCCTTTTTGGAAATATTGCATTTGAATCTGTTTAACTGCACATCTCTGTGTTTTTGTGATGCCCGTGGGCCCACATGCGTCTGCCGGGAGTCTCAGAAGCCTTAATAAATCGGTTACCCACCCACGCAGAATATTGATGGATACTAGGCAGAAGCTGGGGTTAAAGTGGGATTTGGCAGGTGGGGGAATCCTGGGATTGAGTGCAGCAGTGCAGTGTGGGAAAAACCAGTCGTGCAACTTATTTTGAGAGGCTGTGATCAGCTGACCTGCACTACTGTTCCTATATTCACTATTAGCCGATGTTTCATGAACTGTGCGGATGATTTTTCCACCTGTAGTAACGATGACGTTAAAAAGTCACATTTCATGAGTGAATCTAATCGGCATCATCACCGTAAATATAAAGATGTCCGCTGTCTTTGGTGTAAGCTAACACCATAAACAGCACTACTGTGAACTTCACCACAGTACTGCAAACTAACCAATGAGCAGGCCTGCAGGGTTTTTATAGCAAGTTTAAATCAATTTATTGTACTTACAGATATTTCCCCAAAGCAAAACTTCCCGTCCTCTTTCTCCGTCCATGTGCTCGCTGCTCTTCTGCAGCGCTAGCTAGAAGCTGACGTGCTGCGACCGTACTGCATCGTGTTTTCTCTCTAATCTCACGTTCACCCACCAACCTGTCACGGCAGATGGCCGCCATCCCACAGCCTTGAGAATCTTCCCATTTTAAGGGAATCTTTTTGTCCCCAAAGATCACTGGAATGTTGGGTTTTCTCTCTACATTAGGATTTATCACTGCTGCTAAACAAAGAAAACTCAACTGAAGGGAAAACGACAAGAAGCTCAAACTTGCAGTTTTTCTTTTCCTTTTCCTAAACCTAACAAACGCAGCTGTCTCCATTATTGTTTTCTGATGTAAACCAGCTTGATCCAAGACAAAAACAACACATTTACTAAATGAGTCTAAAAATAAAGATGACACGTGGGACATGAGAACCAGTCTCCGAGGTGTCCGTCTTTAACCTTCAGCATAATGTTAAAACCTGGATGTTACCATTCTAACCAAGTCTCAAGCTTCTCTCATGACATTCATTATATGACACATATACTCTGTATGTGCAGATGTAAATCTAACCATCACGAGTGACGTTTCAGTGTTTTACACACACGTACATTTTGTCCACATCGGTTTCATAACAGACACATAATCAGTTCATGTCCAATTTGGAGACGAGGCAAGGATTTATAAAAGATGAGTCAATTAACTCAAAATTAAGAAATTTTGGAAAGAGCTCAGGCTTCCTATCGGATAATAAGACAATTATATTTCAGGAGTCAGATCTGACCTGAACTGGTGTCCCGAGGGCTAACCTGCTGTCCTTTCTGTTATTCTGCCCATTTATCGCTTCACAGCTTTAATTATCTGTTCTCCGGAAACTGGCAAGAGCCGAGAGATTCGCTTCTTTTATTTCAGTCGTTAAACTGGCTCTAAACTAGGCTCTTGGCTGCTTTAAAATGGTCTCTTAAACTCTTACTTTGAATCCTGCAGATGCTTTTTTTGTGTTCGTTTGCTCTTCAACTTTATCATCTTCATCCAGTCGTCTTCTTCTTTCATGGCCTTTCTGCTGCCGTTCCTTTCATTTAACACGAGACTCGGTCTGAAATTTCCTTCCTCTTTCTTTTCATATTTTCCAAAGTGTGTATTCAATGGAAGAGTATGTGTGGATGGATGGATGTGACTGGACAGGAATAGAAAATACCGGCACAGGGATCGTCGTTACCTTTTTTCTGACAACGTAGGCCTGTGACGAGACCGAGTGCACAGATTTAGACGTGCTAACTAGCTGTGTGTGTTAGTACTGCCTTTGGGGGGTGATGTGAAAACTCGTGATTTCAGACTTCTACTTTTGTTTCTCTTTTTTAAAAACAAGGAAAATAGCGTAACAGCTCATTTAGTTCAGTATTGGACTAGAACAAAAGTTCGCTGAGGTCAGCCGTGCAGCTGTGGTAACTGTGTTTGCCATAACTTTGTCATTTAAATGTAAAATTATGCTAAAACTATAATGGTGGTAAAATCAGGACCCCAGCTTACGTTCAATTTTTGTGATGGAGTCACTCAAACAAAAACATCCATTAAGATGTTTTCAGTGATAGAAAGGATTCATGTTAGCATTCAGAGCAATGATATTGTCCACAGCCGACTGTTTGGATCAGGTGCATTCAGCTGATTAACCCCATACTCTATATATGCAGCGCTAAGACTCAAGTACCCTATATATAGACTTTGCAATGAAAACAGTCTTTGTTAGAAAATGTTACGCGTGCAGTTCTGTCATGAAGTGCAGTACCAATAATTTGAGTTTTATCATTTATTTTTATTCTTGAATCGATACAGTACCAAACCTGAGACATCATGCAAGTTGTTTGTCATCCTTGGAAACAGTTTGGAGTATAAGCAGCAGCCTGAAGCCTTTGGCTCAAAAAACCAGTCGTGCACGCTCTGAGCACCACCGCAAAGGCCTTTTCACACAGGAAACGTCACGTGCTGCGTTCTGAAATACTCTTTTCTATTGATCTCTGATAGAAGAGACAAACGTTTCCTGCTGCATCGAGCTAAGCACAGTGAAAATGCACCAGCCAGGAAGTGAGTGGCGTGGTCAGAAATCAACACAGCTCAGCTTTGACCGTGACTGAGTGTGATGTACATTCATGTGACCAATAGAATTACAGAATGCAGGTAGAACACGTGAACATGAGTGGCCATAAAGAATCGCAGAGGCAGAGGGCAGAGGTCTGCCTGAATCGGTGCTTCCTGTTTCTTATATCAAAGGTTACTAACTTAAGATACAGCAGTGGCCAAAGATATAGTCAAATTTAAGGAATAATTCAGGTGATTGGAAGAATTATCCTAAAATAAGACATAGCTGTGACCTTATTGGTCAGCAGTTTCATGTAGGATGCTGAGGTTTGGCTAAAAGCTGAAAACTGACAGCTGACACCACCTTTTTTATTTCTGTAGCAGCACAAAAACAGTCAAAAACTCCATGTTCAGAATGATGTCTTTAAATGTCTGCTTTTGACTGACGAATCATTCGAGAGGCAACGGCGATGAAGGTCTAATCCTGCAGAACGGCAGATGTTCTCGCCGTCGCTGCAGAACAGCTTGGTGCTCTTTGATCATTTATAATTAAATTAAAGTTCAGTTTGTAAAGTTTCACACAGCATCACTGGCTTGATATCTGACAATACTTCACTGATGAGTTTCAATCTTAGCAGGTGTCTTAGGTAGTAACACTAATCTCCTGTTGACTAATGGGACCAGTCGTGATTAATGTGAAGCTGCTGCTGCTTTGCTAATCGTTTGCAGCTTCAACTATAACAAGAGACATGGACCATAAAGAGAATCAGGACGACATGCTAAGTGACAGTCGCCCACTGGCTAACGTTTTAGCATCTATTGTGTGATTGGAAGCTAATTGTGATTCAGTGTCATCAGGAGGTGGAAACACGAGTTTAAGAGAATATGGAAATGCTGCAAATATCTGAGTGGGTGTGGATATTAAATACCGCCGTGATTATTCAATGATGCGATGAAGTACTTGGATTTTATGTGATATTTAACACTGAGATTTGCTAATATGTTAGTAAGAGCAGTTTTTGCCTTTGCGTGGGAGTGGGTTTCCACTTATAGTGTCATATTTTTAAGCAAAAATTCAAAATGTTCAGATGCGTAGATGTGATGGAGGTGCGCGCACACTTGTACACCCACTCTCAGCTCTACAGCCTGTTAGTCTGTTAGATCTAATTTCCATGCGTGGGAACAAAGCATCATCATATCACATATCACATTGTGGACTCTTACATAACAACTCACACACACATGCAGATGCATTATGTTTGTGCACATGTATATAATGGAACATGTAATTTCAGTCATTACAGTCGCTGTGGCATCAAAGCTCGGAGGAGCTCTCATCTGAAGACTCGTTTGTGCACCCACAGCGTGGGGCTTCCCCGATTGGTCGGCTGACCAAACGCCACCTGAACTCCAGCAGGTCCCTGCAAATGTCACGTTTCGTTTCATTTACATTTAGAAATGCAGAAAAATGGATCAGCATTAGGCACAAAACTATGATTAAAGGCTTTGAGGATGTGTCTGCTCCTCATTTGAATCTGCAGCGCTCTTTACAGAAGCCTTTGAAGCCAGGAAAATAATGCAGTGTAATCACGTTGAGTAGTTGAGCAGCAGTAAGACCGGTCTGTGTTGAGACCGAGTGCTGCTGAACAGGAGACTATCCTTTCAGAGGAAATCATATCAGGGGAAATAAGAATTTATGGCGGGCTGATGCTGATATAACTGAGTAAAACCTGAGCTTTTAATAACAGCGTCAACAGGAGAGTTAAAGGGACAGAGGACTATATCCCCCCTCCCCACTGCCAAACTAATATTTGTTACATTTGCATACATTTCAACAATCATTATGGAAAACATATATCCTTAGAATAATGGGCATCCAATACTGAATTAGACAGTAAATAATGATTTTAAAATACTGACGGCTTCACGTGCAGCTCTGCGGCGGCGTGTGCAGGCTGGTGTGCTTCTGTAGTTACAGGAACATAGCTTTTCTTTTATGTCACATGATGTGATCCTGGTGCTTTTGTTTAGCTTAACCTCAGCCTTGCTCTCAGGCAGTTTGCCAGGGCTGCAGTGACGGTTAGCATGTCTCAGTCTGAGGCCATGGTTCTTGGCTCGTGTGCTCCAGATTGGTCTTTATTCTTGAGGAGAGAAAGAGTGGAGTGGGGGGACTCGATCTATAGAGATGCAAACTCTGTTCCAGCTGAGGTGAAGATTACTGGCTGTTCTAGATAATCTACACTCAGTTCTGACCAGGAGATGCAAGTAGTGACTGAAAACACACCAAAGAGCACGAGTTATCTTCACGGGTGTGCGGACTCACCCTTGGGGATGGGTTTCGGAGCAGAGCTGCTGCTCTCCACATCTAAATGAGCCACTTGGATGGTTGGGACACTGGATGAAATGCTTTCTGGGTGATGTGTTTTGGACATGTAAAACTGCATTGGCAGATTGTTGGGATCATTTTCACGGCGACAAATGAAGCTTTTGCCAATCAGAAGCTTTCCAGATGGTGTTGCATGCTGGATCACAACCTGATGCTACTTTGTCTCCTTTTACAAATCCAACAATTTTGACAGGATTCCCGATTATTTTAGAACCAACGTTTTCACATTTGGATTCATCAGACCTGTGGCCTCTGATCTTCAGTGCAGTTCTTGTGTAATTTTCATACATCAGCCTTTTCTCCCAGTTTCCCTTCCTTAAAAATGAATTCTTTACAGTCAGCCTTCCACTGAGGCCATTTCTGATGAGGCTCAACAATAGATGTACCAGAGCTTTTTAAAAAAATACTAGAATCTGTCATTTATGTTATCATAGGTCGGCATTAAGTGATCCAACAAATAAAAACATTCCTCTGAGAATGGTCAGGTACAAGAACTGGACTAAAAGTGAGTGAAAAGCAGCCAATGTCTAAAGAAAAGCCTGAAAGACCTTCAGAAAACCTGGAGACTCAAAGTCCTGAAAGCAAAAGACGAAGGGGAACTCGAGACTTCTGCACAGCACTCTGTGCTGAATCATGAATTATATGAATGCGCTGTCGATATGTGTGAAAACAATGACAAGTGGCTTCTTGCTTTATCATTCTGCTTCCTCTCCAAACCTCAAACCTCGTTTCTGGAGCCCTGAAAGCGGCTCATGAACTCTGTGCCAACATTATTTTATGCCTCACTGTTAAACAGAAGGACAAACAGCGAGCTGCACAGCAGAGTCCATATAACCCAGATCAGACTCGGTGTGTTTAAAGATCGCCCCCCCATCCTCGGCCTTCGCCAAGTCCCGCTCTGTTTTTAGCCCTCTCTGTGTATTTTGGGGAGTACATCGGGCAGAGAACATGTAGTCTCAGCACGTTTTCCCATCTCCTGGCTGTCGGCTTTATAGACCTGCACACCGATAAAATACAGAGAGAAGGAGAAAGCGAGATTCTGGCTCTGTGGGAATTATCGCGCTTCTACGACAGCCTCCACTCTCCTGCTTCCTGGATGCTGGATGATAAAGCTCACAGCTGGTGTTCAGGTCAGCCCACAGATGTTGGATGGAGCTGAGGGTGGAGGGGTCAGCGAAGTCGGGTCATGCTCTGCAAAATACACTTCTTTATGGAGCTAGCTTTGTCATGTTTAAACAGGGAAGGGTCTTTGCCAGAGCCACAGGATGGAAGCAGACCATTCCCTTAAAAAGCGCCACGTACGAGTAGCTGTGTGAAACGACCAGGCAGTGAATGAAAAGCAAAAATAATTCTTTAGCTTGGAAACAAGCACACATGCTCGTGCTACGTAGCATTTCATTTACAGGGGAGGAGGGGACGATTCGATTCTGTGATTTTGGCTTGACGCGGGGGCTGTGAGGGCGTCTTGATTATCATTTACAGTAATTTGCACAGACTTACCGACAATCATTTTGCTTTCTTCTGTCGGAAGATTAGAAGTCAGCGGGCTCGTCTTGGTGTTAAATCTGCAAAAAGAAAGAACAAACCAGAATAATGTGGAACGGAAACAGTTGTAAAGAAAGTTAATCATCCGCAGCTGATCAAACCTGCATGTTCGGCTCTTCAGAGGATGAACAGGTGATTGTGTTGTGCTCACTCTCTGGTGCTTATTCCTCACAGCGGGACGCCGTCTCCACTTCGACGAGCTGCCTTTCACACTTCAATAAAAAATACTTCGTGCCTGTCATTGAAACTGTCTGCTTTGAAAATAATGCGCGTGATGGAGGAAGTGAGAGCCGAGCCTCGGGTCGGTCGCGCACGGGACGCAGCAGGCGGCTGGGCTGCGTCCCGACCAATCACAGGCTTCTCTTAGCGGAAGCGACAGGCCCTGCTCGCAGGAGTGAACCTGAGCGAGTCATTAGAGGGATGTCCAGAGCAATCTATCAAAACCTGCCTCCACCAATGGGCCATCTACACACACACACACACACACACCTGAACACACACACACACACCAGTGCATAAAAGCTCTGAGACGCTGCTTCATTTCATTTATCTGAAGTGGCTTAAGTGTTGCAGGATCAGGTGTAATCAGTGCAGAAATCAGTTCATATCAGACTAATGTTTCCCGCTGCAGGCAGCAGAGGTGGGATGGAAGACGGGAGGCGGGAGGAGATGCGGCGAGTTATTGAGAAAAGTTTCTTTCCAGGTTTTTCTTTTTGTTATTTTCCGTGTGAGCTGCTTTTATTGTCAGGTGCTTTATTATTTCTCGCGTTCTGCTCCCTCTCCGCTGCCTTGTTGTTATTTTATCTTCTCGTGCTTTCACCAGAAACACAACCCCCCTCTCTCGATGTCATGTTTCAGCGTGAGGCACGGTTTGTTGATCGGTGTACTTGCTGTGCGGCACTATGGTGGGCGTCTGTTGGGTTTCAGTGCGCTATATAAATAAACTGTCTTGACAAACTTAGCATCATTTTCTAGAGACGCTGAACAGCGCCGATCCGAACCCAACCTGAAATAAACCCACATTTATGTGAGCCAAACACTGAGGAGCTCTCCGAGTGCACAGTTTCACAGTCGGCTCTCCCACACTCGGCTCTGTATGTCACTGTGGACATCCCCTTATGGCCACCTGCTGTTCAGGTTTTGTACTTATCATCAGAAGAAAGCTGGCTTTTAAATGGAGCTTAAAACTGCCCTAAATATGTCGTTTGAAACTGTATTTTCTGCTGTTGGATCTGTATGATGTCACAGAGTGCAGATACTCTGGAAGCCACACCCACCTGCTGGTCAGATTTCATGCTAAGCTACTCCAGTAGATTCCCAGACTAACAACACGGAGCTGGAAATGAGCAATGACTCCTTTAAACTGCTGTTGTCACGCAGCGTTCACACGGTGTGGTTGTGTAGATGCATTTATGTCGCCACTATCTGAGCAGTCCACGTTCACACATGTTTCCACCCACAGGTCACAGCATTGAGGATTTCCCATCATAAGGCCATAAAGCCTAAGTGGCTGATAATAAATATCGGATGAGTGATGCTTAACCCACACCGCCTCACTATTTAGCCTGTTACCATGGTGATGCAGGAGTTCTACAGGGATGGAGGAGGAGGAGGGAAGGAAGAAGGCACATGAAAGGGAAATGTTGTGACTGGGAGCACCGGGGAGCAGAGCCTGAGTCACGTCCATATAGTTATCTAAAGGGCAGTTCCACTTTTTAAAGTCATAATTACTTTGCAGCAGCACTTTCTGATATTAAGCATGTCAGAGCCATTTTTTATTAGAAATCTGTGATGCCATCAGTTACGCAGACGTTTGGTTCGTAGTTTCTGCCTCCTTTTAGAGCAGCTGCTGGGTTTTCAGTTAACCGATGAATGAAAGTGAACACGTTGGAACTGTTGTCATCTTGACCTCACTTTCGTCCTGCGGTCTGCAGCTACTAAACCACCGCATGTGGATTTGCTGAGAATAATCTTATTTTTTAATGCTTTACATTCTTTCATCTGTTTCCTTCCTACTGCCCAGCTGTTCATTTGTAGTTTTATATCATCTCAGGGCTTCACACACTGCTGTTCTGTCAGATGGCGTTGTGCAGATACACACAGGGTGCCTTGATCCACGAGCCACAGCAGTATTGGATGCTGGGAGGTAAGAGTCGTGTTTTAAGCAGTTGCAGCTTTGCAGGTTGGAGGCGGTGCTTATGGAGTAAGCAGTGTATTTGTCAATGAGGAAACAGATTTTCACCCTCCCCACTGTTTATTTTGTTATCACCTGCTATATGCTAATTGCTAATGGTGCAGTGGCACAGTTTAAAGCAGGGGTCTCAAACTCCAGTCCTCAACGTGTCCTGAAACTTTTCCATGTGTCCCTGGTGCAACACACCTGAATAAAATCAGTAGGTCATTAGCAAGAGTATAGAGCTTGACTGCATGCTGAAGTGGCAACCCCTAACTCTACTCAAGTAAATTTAAGTGTTTGGAAAAATGTTCTTCTAAAATCTTTTATTGCACCATGTTCATTCACTCATGAGCTGCTGTAACATGAATCAAATGGCTGAGCTGCCAACTCTGCATTCAGTCAAGTTCTATAGAGTCTTGCTAATGACCTACTAATTGTATTCAGATGTGTTGCAACAGGGACACATGGAAAAGTTTTAGGACACCTTGAGGACTGGCGTTCGAGACCCCTGGTTTAAAGGAAAGAAATTCCATAAAGTAAAAATTAAAATCAACAATAGACCAGTGAAAAGAACTGAAATCAGTGGTAAAATCACTAAAGTGAATAAAAACAGGAGCTATGGAAGACACAGCTAAACAGACATCTCTATAAGAGAAGAAGTCATAGTTTGGTTAATAAGTAGTAAAGGCAAAAACAGCTTTGCCAGTATTGGTGGAGATTGGGGGACTAACCAGGCGTCCTGTAGCGATGGCATGTCATAGGATACAGTGATGGGGGGTCCCAGACGATGCACGGCGGTCCCAGACCATGCACTACTCTGAGCTGCATCCAGTCAGGAAGCAATTCGCCTAATGATCAGAGGTCACTGATAGCAACTGTGGAAGAAATAACCACTGGTTACACAAAGTGTGGGATCAGAGAAACTTTTGGTTTCAAAGCATCGCTTCAAGTGTGCACACAGCTTTAAAAGCAAACATTAAAGCCCTAAAATCCATTCCAAACCTAAACTGAAGCCAGTTTAATACAATGAGCTTTGCAGCAAATAGTCCAGCCCAAGTTGACGTGATTACACGTTATCAAACAGGTTTGTCCAGCGTGCCACGGGGCCTTCACTCAAACATCATGATTGTGTTCACGAAGAGATTGTTGTTAAATATGTTCCTTTGCAGCATTTACATCATGCTGAAGTGCACTGGGTGAGGAGTAAACCGGTCCTGGGATGATGTCGACTGACCCGCGTCGCCACGAGTGCTGGAGTCGTAATAACGCAGTGTAGTTCTAAAATAATTAGACGCAGTACTCGTTACATTACTTTCATGTTCGCTCTGTGATGCCTGTAGAGAACTCAAACATTACTGAGTTTCTCCATCACTGCGTGCTTTCAGTAGATGCTTGCAGAGCCGAAGTTGTGTTTGCAGGATTTTATTTTACCTTTTGATTTTATTTTTATTTTTAAACCCTTATAGTCCCACATGTGGCAAATGTTGTAGTCCTTTGCATTTAACCCTTTCACTCAGTGAAGCAGCGGGCAGCTACCTTGCTCAAGTGTACCTCAGGCACCTCCCTTTTAGTTCACGTGAAACTCGGTCGACCCGTCACTACATGCCAAAGTCACAGAATAAAACCACGCTGTACGATTTCTCATATCGTTGTTCCCAGAGGATGTGAGTTTGTGGTTTTTTATTTCCAGCTGATCTGTGTGATATTTAGTAAGAGAAACACAGAGGGAGCCTCTGCTTCAGAGATGAATTGTGCATGTGTGCGCTGCATGCATGACTCCAGTATAACAGATGGGAGCAGCGGCACCGCGCTTTGTTCTGAGAATCAATCCTTCCTCTTAAAGGTCAACAATAATTGCAAAAACAGTGGAGGCATGAAGGCCTAATGAATGCTTAGAGAGCTTCGTAACACATCACAGCTATTATACATCAAACCGGCTGCACGGGCCCGCTTATCTGCCGCTCGCTCCCACGTTGAGGCTGCGCTGTCACTGAGCAGAGGAGATAATGGTAATTTTAACATTTATCCTTCCTCCTCGGCTTCGCCACTAAATCTTTTCAAAAAGTTCACTGATATAGGTCCTGATATTTCCAAGAATATCATCGGGGGAAAGTGTACGTACAGCGGAGCACCTTGTTCTGTGCAGCTAGCAGCATATGTACTGTGACGCAGTTAGTGCTGCCTCGCAACTGCAGGCTCGGTGCGCTCCATGACAGACCCCTGTCACATGATGGGGGTCTGCTGTGTTACTGTTACTGATGTCAACTGAGAGGCTTCATATGGGAGGAGGTTGGAAGTCAGCAAACCCTCAGATCAGGAGTTGTTTTACCCTGTTCTTGATTTTCTCCAACCTAAGCAGAGAATTTAAGGTGGACGTTTTTGCTTTTCTGTATTATCTGTCACATATTTGTTCCGTTCCAGTCGTGGATGATCGTCTTTCAAATACTGACTACAGTGCATGTACAAGTAATCCAAGAGGTGAACTCGGACTGCTCTAGACACTCAGTGTCAAGGTTTTTTCTACTCTAGGCGCTGTGTGACGTCAGAAAGAGCGCAGATGCCTTTTCCGTCTGCTGTTTAAGCTTTGTGTGTGCACGGAGCAGGTAATCAGACATCTGGGTTAAAGGGAAGGTGGCCTTAAAGGAAGAGGAGCAGGAGATCTAAGACTAATAAGGATGATTTTGAACTGTGAGTCAGTCAAAGCTCCTGTAGTGGAGTCCGTAGATCGAATCTAAGCAGAATGAGTCCGTTTAAACTTACTGTAATATAATAGATAGAAAATAAGAAAATGACAATACTTGCCTTTTGGAAAGCTCTTCCAAATGATATCATGTCAATCAAGTAAAAGCTTGTCTTATTTTTAATATACCTGTATATATTTTACTTGTAGTTTTGATGTGAGTACTTCCTGTATTTGCACTTGTGTTTGACAGTGGATGGATGGAGCAGATCTGACATTTTGTGCTCTCAGGAAAAAAAGCGTCACAGTCTGAAGCTGTCACATTTATCCTTCACTTTGACGTGATCTCCCGCGGGAATATGTTTAAAAATGTTCTTAGAGTTCGACTTGAACTAAAAATCGATCCTGTTGGCGTGCCGGCCCATTCTCATCCCGCTGATTAATGCCGTTTTGTCAAATCGTGCCGCGTATGCACCGTGGCGCGCCAAGTTATGGCATTAAGGAGAGGGAGCGCTGGCTTCCAGTGTGTCATTTCTCCAAAAGAACGGCCGTGTTTGGAACCAAAGCACAATCTTTTAGCAGCACCTGGACACGACCGGTGTTTCAAAAGTTCAGTAAAATGTGAGTAAAAAGTTATTTAAATCACAGATGCCATGAAGTCTGCACCCTGGACACCAGCCCATCACCAGTTTATTCTCTGACAGACAACCGGCGGATGGACCCGTGTTTTTTGTTTTGTTTGTTTTTTAGGGGGGGTGTTGGTTTTTTTTTAACACCTGCAGGAACTGATGCTGAAGTCTGGACTCCACCTTTTCCCATCCTTCCTTTCACTACCTTGTTACCACTAAGTTGATTCTGTTCATCTGGACGTAGCGTTTTGTGGGAGAAACGTTTCGTCACTCATCCAGGTGACTTCTTCAGTCTTAATTATGCTAATTCTCATGACCATTGATCAACAACCACTGATCAAAGACCAATGACCACTGAGTCCCATTCACAGAGAGTTGGAATGGCTGCAATCACAACATTGTAAGATGGTGACAGATGTACCCTTAGGCCCCCTCCTCCATTCAGAGATGGTCTTTCCCTTTTCATGTAAATGGCCTCCTTGACTCCGCCCTCAAACCAGCGTTCCGCCCTGTCCAGGATGTTACATCCTCATCATTGAAAGAGTGTCCACTGGCCTGTAGGTGTGAACAGACTGCAGAGTCCTGACCTGACGAGGTAGCTCTTCCGTGTTGTGCCATCCTCTTCGCCAGAGGTTGTTTGGTTTGCCTAATGTATAAATCCTGCCAATCCTCCTGCACTTAACAGCGTACACTATGTTATCTATGTGTCTATCTGTCCATGAAGCCAGATAACACACACCAATGAGGTAAACTGCAGGAATGTCTTAAAGACATAAAGACCTGGATGGCCGCTAACTTTCTGCTTCTTAATTCAGATCAAACTGAGGTTATTGTACTCGGCCCTGAAAATCTTAGAAATATGGTATCTAAGCAGATTCTTACTCTGGATGGCATTACCTTGGCCTCCAGTAACGCTGTGAGGAACCTTGGAGTCATTTTTGACCAGGACATGTCCTTCAACGCACATATTAAACAAATATGTAAGACTGCTTTCTTCCATTTGTCGCAACATCTCTAAAGTTAGAAATATCCTGTCTCAGAGTGACGCTGAAAAACTAGTTCATGCATTTATTACTTCCAGGCTGGACGACTGTAATTCATTATTATCAGGAATGTCCTAAAAAACTCCTGAAAAGCCTTCAGCTAATCCAAAATGCTGCAGCAAGAGTCCTGACAGGGACTAGAAAGAGAGAGCTATTTCTCCTGTTTTGGCTTCCTGTTAAATCCAGAATTCAAAATCCTGCTCCTCACATACAAGGTCTTAAATAATCAGGCCCCATCTTATCTTAATGACCTTGTAGTACCATATCACCCTATTAGAGCACTTCGCTCTCGCTCTGCAGGCCTACTTGTTGTTCCTAGAGTATTTAAAAGTAGAATGGGAGGCGAGAGCCTTCAGTTTTCAGGCCCCTCTTCTGTGGAACCAGCTTCCAGTTTGGATTCGGGAGACAGACACTATCTCTACTTTTAAGATTAGGCTTAAACTTTCCTTTTTGCTAAAGCATATAGTTAGGGCTGGACCAGGTGACCCTGAATCCTCCCTGTTAGCTCATAGATTGCTGCCGGGGATTCCCATGATGCATCTGGTTGTTTCCTTGTACCTTCACTCACTATGTAGTTAATCAGACCTCTCTGCATTGAATCATATCTGTTATTAACCTCTGTCTCTCTTCCACAGCATGTCTTTATCCTGTCTTCCTTCTCTCACCCCAACCTCACAGCAGATGGCCCCGCCCCTCCCTGAGCCTGGTTCTGCCGGAGGTTTCTTCCTGTTAAAAGGGAGTTTTTCCTTCCCACTGTCGCCAAAGTGCTTGCTCATAGGGGGTCATATGATTGTTGGGTTTTTCCTCTGTATCTATGAAGCGCCTTGAGGCGACTTTTGTTGTGATTTGGCGCTATATAAATAAAATTGAATTGAATTGAACTCTGTTTGTGTCGGGGGACCCGATCCTTGGGGTGGACCAATTTTTGGCGCAGCGTGTTTTGGGGTTTAAAAGCCACAGAGACCTGTGTTTAGAAAAAATGCGTCTCAACTGCTCCGATACTCCTGACACGATAGGGATCACTACAGGTTTTCGCTTAGGCAGCGGTTGTCCTTCTCTCCTGGATCGGCTGGAGCTTTCTTTAGGGCCTTCCCAGCTTTGACAAAAGTCCAGCTGGGATAACCACATTTACTCAGGGCCTTCTTGATGTTCTTCTGCCTCCCTGGCTGCTGTGTCAGTGGGGATGGTGTTCGCTCTGTGTTGTAGGCCTAAGGTTACATCTGTCACCATCTTACAATGCTGTGATTACAGCCATTCCCCAACTCTCTGTGAATGGGACTCATGGCCATAGATCAGTGGGTTTTGGTCAGTGGTCATGAGAATTTGCATAATTAAGATTAAGGGACTGACCTTAATCAGTTCCTAATGACTGGTTTCAGTCATTGTGCAAATGTCCTGTTTATAAGATTAGAAACCTGCAGTCAGCTGAGACTGAAGACGTCACTGGATGAGTGACGAAACGTTTCTCCCATGAAACGCTACGTCCAGATGAACAGAATCAACTTTTGGAGACTTACTTCCCTGGATGATTGAGCATCAGGACACTCGTTCATTCTTCCCCTTTTTAATACATCACCTTCCTCGCTCTCTCATTGTCTCTCTCTCCCTTTGTGATGTCATTCAGACTGATCCTCGCTCGCCCTACCTCCCTTCGTTGGCAGACTAGTTGTTGGTCTCCGCTCAGCCATATTAGTTGAATTAACATCACTAAGAGCACATACGGCAATAACTTTGCTGTGTCACCATGGCAACACACACACACACACACAGTGGAATGTGGACGCACTTACAGCAACAAGGATGCAAATGATTCCTCACAATCACGGCCGTCACGTGTTTGTGAGTCACAAACACTTCTTCGTGCGTGCATAAGTAAAAACCTGCATCGAGCACACGCACGGACCCCCACCATATTAGCTGCGTGTGCGAGTACATTACAGCGTGTAAGTGTATTATAAGTTTGCCTCCAGTGTCTGCCAGCACTGTCATTCGCTGCTTTGTGCGCCGGCTTGAAATCCCATTTCAGAGCATCAGCAGGGGGGAGTAAATGACGGAAGTGGAACTGAAAGTAAGGCTGACCCGAACGCCGGCGCCTCTGACCTCGGCGTTCACTTTAGCTTTAGCAGCAGTTAACATTCGGGGGGAAACGGCCCCTCTCTTAATGGACCGAACTGCTAATGTTTCCTCTGGTACCGCTGAGACAAAGAAACACAATCCAGTGAATTCCAGTTTGAGCGATAGATCAGTGAGTTTGGAGGGTCATTAGATGCAGAAACACTGCACACTGCACAGTCGGGTATTATTCTGTGCAAATGCAAATGAGCTCAGCCGTGTAGGTACTCAGATGGGAGACTTTTGCTGCATTCATAAATGACTTATCTACTCGGAGGTGTGGATTCAGGTGGGAAAGTGCTCCAAATTAGGAAAGTTTGGAGACGTTTATACTTTCACACTGCCTTTCTGGAAGACTTTAAACTTTTCCTTAGCTCCTTGTCGGTATTTCACTTAAATTCACTTTGGATTTAACTGAAAACATCTGCTTAGATCAGCTTGTTCTGCCCTTCCTGCTTATTTGGTTTGCTCACCCTTCACTCTTTATTGTGTCTCTGTGCTTCTGGCCAACTTCTGAAGTTGGTAAAGATGGAGTCACTGTTTGGTTCAGCACGGTTAACACAAACATTGGGCTTATTTTACCCGATGCCCCCCAAAACACACTTTCCATCAAAATATAATGAAGGACAACAATACATGGCAAATTTAACAAACTGAAGCATTCTTCCTATAGTTCCCCCATACAATGAAAAATGTATCATGATCCTATAAAAAGGCTCCAAAATGAGTTTAAAAAGAAAGTGAATCATTAAGAAAAACTAAATAATGAAGCTGGGAACATGTCCTTTGGTCCATGTGAGTCTCGTCCAGTGAAGACACACAACTTAAAAAAAAAAAAACCATGAACGCATATTTATTCATCGAGTGGATGAAAATCACAGTCGTCGGTTTTTTGGGGTTAAGTGGGTACATTTTCGAGCATCTCCTCCACTCGTGTTCACATCCTGACACGCTCCGTTTCATCCTGAAACGACTTCCTGTGTCTCGTCATGTCTCCCTCTGCGCTCTAACATCCAGCATGTCGAAGTCGGCCGCTGTGATCTGCTAATGAATCTCTCAAGGGGAGAGGTGAGGCAGTGTGCGCGTGTACCACGCTTTGTGCTAACATCAGCAAAGCCAGTCAATGCTAATGGACAATATCATCATGCTTGCTCAAGTTGAGACGAGAGACACGGGGAGGGGTGTGTGTGTGTGTGTGTGTGTGTGTGTGTGTGTGTGTGTGTGTGTGTGTGTGTGTCTGGGTGTGCTGTGTGTTGTGCTGTGTGTGTGCACCCACATGAGTGTCTGCTGATGCTATTGATACTGTGTGTATGTGTGTGATGTGTGTGTGTGTGTGTGTGTGTGTGTGTGAGTGTGTGTGTGTGTGTGTGATGTGTGAGTGTCGCAGTGAAGTTTGTGGCACAGTTTCCAGTGCCTAACTCCCTTTATATCCTCCTCCCCACCCTCACTCTCTCACGCACAGCCTCCTCTCCTGAATCCTTAATGAGCCCTGCTGTTGGAGGATCCAGACTGAGGCTGTTGGTATTTTAAAACACTGGTACAGGATCAGAAACACGCTGCCTCCCTTCACTAATAAAAGCCGAGGATGTTGAGCGTTTCAAGGCCGGCAGACACACTCGAGAGCTTTGAGCGTAACAGCTGCTCTGAGCTGATGTGAGTCTCACGACTGGAAACAACACCAAACTTCTGGTTCAGCGTTCGGAAACGAGGAGAGCGGCCGGTCCCCTCGTGGTATCACCCACCCCACTGGAAAATAAGATTTAAACAGTCGTTGTTAACCATGTCATGGTGACACTGAGTAATGCCGCACTTTCAGATCTTTTCTTGTATGAAATGTCAGAAGGTAAGATTGGAAGCATTTTCCAGGGTGTCTGGAAAATGTCATGTTTTATTAAACCAACAGTCCAAACTCAAAGATTTCAGTTCCAGCAATGTGAAATGGAAAAGATGTTCACATTTTGGAAAAAACAGCCTCAGGAGATCTTAACGTTAGCTGAGTGCTGCACGACCAATGGGACAGTGCACTTAGTATCATTATGCATTTAAATACTTTGTAATCGGTTGGGTAGTTTAATCTGCAGTAATGGATCCTATTCTATGAAATTAAACTTTTAAAGCGTGGTTGTTCTGTGAGGACCACACACCTCTGAAACACAGAGAAACCAGGCCTTCAGCTTCGTTAGCAGTCTAAGGAGCTTGGAAAGAAAAGTGTCTGGACTTCTTTAAGTTGCTTGAAGACGTTTCACCTCTCATCTGAGAAGCTTCTTCAGTTCTAGGGTCAAATGGTGGAGACTGATTTTAAACCCAGTGGGAGTTTCCCCCCCAAAGAGGGACAAAGGACCCCCTGATAATCCTCTACCTAATCGCCTGAGCCAAGGCGTGAAACTGGGTGTGGGTCCAAATCAGCCAGAGTTTCGGGTGAGTTCACTGTGAAACCTAGCCCCACCTTATCATGTGATTTCCTGAGGTCAGATGGCCCAGGATGTGAGTGGGCGTTAAGGCATCTGGGGAGGATCTCAAAACTGGATTATAGATGGCAGAGAGTTGGTATCGTAAGCCCCGCCTCTGTTCAAAGATGGTCGCTCACAGTGGACATAGATGCTTCTTTCACTCCTCTTTCAAACCATCTGTCCTCTCTGTCCAAAATGTGAACATTGGCATCCTCAGAAGAGTGACCTTTGACCTTTAGATGCAGATGCCGAGACTTGTCCCGTGTGCCATTTGCTTGTTTGTACTAACTGTGTGCTGATGAATTTATTATGCGTGCCTTTATAGTTTTTTGCGTGACAAGAATATTATTTGAATCTCAGATAATTTGGTACAGATTCAGAAGCTGTGTTGATTTCAGAGGGAACATTTTGTTCTTCAGCTTCGTTGCGGTGGAACGATTATGTCGAGTTTTCTGAGGAAAACTGTGGTTGTGTCCCAAACATGTGACACTAGTGTGGGAAATTCACAGAAAAAAAACACACGAGGATCTTTTTCCCGAACACAGATCATCTCGTTGTGTTGTCATAACTGGATTATCGAGGTTTTGGCAGGAAACACGTGCTGAATATTTAACAGTGAATGAAATATTGACGGGGCCTAGAGGCTGTGGATCTGCTGCTGCCTCCTCCTGTTTTACTTACTGCGAGTGTGTGAAACAGCCTGAACGGGTTGTGCAAAAATGCCGCATTAATCAGTGCGTCCATCTCATTTTTTACAGCTGCAGAAAGGGCAGGTAACCAGGCGTGCTCAGTGCAGCCCCGACGCCCAGGAGTGACCGTGCCGCTCGTTGTGCTGCGATCTTTCACATCTCAATTAACCTCGTCAGGTGAAAGTAGCTTGTATATCTTGGAGTGCGGAAAGGGCAAGCACCTCGAGTGTGAGGTTATAGAGACGAGTCTGCTGTTGTTATTAATGAAGGGAATGAGAGAGGAGAGGAGAGAAGGAAGTAAGGAAGAGAAGGGAGAGACGAGGATGGAGGACTTTGTGCAGTAAGGGCAGAAGAATATTTATTTTCTTCTCCTTCATTGAACAACGGCACAGACGCTCCGTTTAGTATCTGCTGCAAAAATTCAGCATATCTGCTTCCAAAGACCGTTACAGAATATCCAGATTTCCCCTTCAAGTCGGTGCAAAGCGTCGAGGACAGAGTGTGTAAGTTATTGTCAGCTGAGTTACCTGTTATCCCCAAAAAGTACCAGGAGTTCTTCTATTTCTGTCAGTCAGCTTTTAAAAACAGTCTCCAAAATTTTGAAGTAGCACAGATTCTCATTTCCTTCAAATCCAAAGGCAGCTTTTAATAGAGTTTTAAAAGCATTCACAAAGCCATTTATCAAAGGCTGAAATATTAATTTCCATCTCAATAGAGGACCGTACAGGATGAGGCCTTAATCCAAGAACTGAAGAGTTGTCCTTTCGAAGCAGAGTCACTCAACGTCTAGGTCATTCACAAGGTTGCACAGCAACGCACACGGCGGTAAAGACTTTCATTCGGGAGCTTGGGTTATATATAGACGATGGCTGCTGTGACTAGCATTGTTCATTCGTTTGTGTACTTGCATTTTGAAACTTCAGCTTTAGCTTTTGGGCATCATTAGCATTTTTCCCTTCACCAGCCTGTGCTAGTTCGACAAACACCGTGGTGATAAAGCCTTGCTGAAAGATTTAAAAAGTTCTCATCTGAAGGAATCATTTTGTTAAAGTGAATAAAATAAACGTCCAGGGGCAGGCGGAGATGTTTGTGCGATGATGCTCGTTTCTAGACGGATCCTGAATTTAAAAGGTTTGGTGTAAACCAACAATCACAGGAGGCTGAAACCGCATTTAAACTTTAATGGACATTAAAGGAAGCGGCACTTGTACGCCGGCTGGATGTTTGTGAGAGATGATCAATGAACTTTCCTTTTCCCAACTTGGACGCCTACTATCAGTTACCCTTGTTTGTCTTTTCTGTCGTATTTCAGGAGAACCTATTCTGATGGTTCTCAAACCAGACCTTTACTGCCGGGGTGTCAACGCTAACGCGCCATCACAATTAAAATTTTTAACACATCTGGAGTACAGAATGGACAGACTTTGGACAAACTGCCTGAAATGCGTTGACAGAGACATTTCAGGCAGTTTGGGTCATTCTGCACTCCAGACGGTTAATTGCATTAAAAATTGTAATTGCGTTAACTGTGTTGACAGATTAATACATGTTAATGTGTTAGCATTGACAGCCTTACTTTATTGATATACCGATTTGTCAAACTCGTCATTAATGAGAAGTCAAGAGTCATCGTTATAGGCAGAAAAGTTAAAGCACGTGTGCAGAGGAGAAATGAGTTTGCATTGCAAGGATGTCCAATTTAATCCGCCCCTCCACCAATTTCATAACTACAGACTTGTTGCCCTCTGGCCGTCGTTTTAGAGTAACTGTGAGGAAGACCAAAAGACTCCAGGTTTCTTTTACCCCTATTGCAACCCGCCTCTTCCATGGTGAATAACTAGTTTTATCATTGTTTTGTTTATTTTTATTGTTGCTCTTGCTGCTGAACGAATTTCAGCTTTTGGGACAATAAAGTACTGAACTGAAACTGAATTGAAATAACCCAACTGAGTGAGAGACAGTGTAGACCCAAAGTTGACCACCGATCCGTCACAGGGCTCACACAGACAACTCTTCACACACGGTCAGTGGACCTCCAGCTTCCTCCCACAGTCTTTGGACGACTGTGGGAGGAAGCTCTGGCACACAGCAAGAACCCGGCTGATTCAAACCCTGGACCAGAGATGGGCAGTAACGCGTTACTAGTCTGATTACTTTTTGCAAGTAACGAGTAAAGTAAGGGATTGCGATTGCAAAAAAAGTAATTAGATTACACTTACTTTCCCGTAAGCACGCTGCGTTACTGCGTTACTAAACTGTGATTTTGTTTGTGAGAGTGTCTCCTGACAATGACGCAAGCGTGTGCGACGGCTGTGGTAGCACGTCTGTAAATCCACAATAGAAAACATGGAGCGAGGGATAGAGTGCGATCGTGCAGCATTTAATACTTGGAAATACGACATTACTTTGAATTTGACTCTTTAAAAAGCGACAAAAACACAAGCGTACGTTGTACACTCTGCATCGGAAGAAAACTTCTTTCTACGTCGAAAAATTCCACTTCCGACGTGAGCAAGCACCCAACACGCTGCCACAGGAATGTTAAACCTCAGATGGACCCACTCCTGCTAAACAGGTTAAACTAGACGTAAGAGCGACGGGACTTAGTGCCGCTAAACTGAAGAAGCTCGTCGCTGCCTATATCGTCGAGGACATGTTGCCGATTTCCACTGTAGATTCTGAATCGTTCCGACGCATCGTAGAAAAACTACCAACTAAAAGTGGTGTCGAGCTGCCCCAGAGAAAGTCATTTGTAGGATAGCTTGAGAGAGAATATGACAAAATGAACTCTAACTTGAAGGCTACACTCGAAGAGGCAGAGTTTGTTTCCACCACTGCTGACACCTGGACTGTAAATAATAAAAGCTTTATGGGTGTAACAGTTCACTGGATTAATTCCACATTACAGCGCAACAAGGCCGCCCTAGCATGCAAGAGAATTAGAGGCAGCCATACCTATGATGTAATCGGAGCAGAGCTTGAAGAAATCCATTCATCATATGGACTACAAGGCAAAGTTGTTGCCACTGTAACGGATAATGCATCCAATTTTGCCAAAGCATTCAGAGTATGTCAGCCCTGAATCTGAAAATGAAGAAGGTGATGACGAGGAACCGACCTTTACTGATGTCATAGAAGCTCTTTCAACCACATCTGGTGATGCACAGTTCAGCCTCCCTCCACACTACAGATGTGCATCGCACTCAATTAACTTGATTTCAACAAGCGATGTTGACAAACATCTAAACTCCTGTGCAGACACCAAGGCTGCATATAGGAGTAGCACTGCAACATGTTCTGCTCTTTGGACTAAAGCAAGTCGATCAACATTAGCCTCTGAACAGGTGGAGGAAGTCAGCCGGAGGAAACTAATGGTACCGACATCCACAAGGTGGAATTCCCTGTATGAGGCCATTTCTAGAATCATCACAATTCCCTTGAATGAACTTAATCCCCTGTGTGTAAAACTGGGAATCAAGTGCCTTAATGAAAGGGAGTACCAGCTCTTGAAAGAGTACTGTGCTGTGATGAAGCCCTGACAGTGGCCCTGGACATCTTACAAGGGGATGAGTGCACCTACAGGGCTTTAAGGCCAACACTCACAAGCCTGATGTCAAAGACGCTTGCCCTGAAAGATGACCTCTATGACAGCCAGCCTTCCAGATGTCATTGTAAAGTAAGATTATTATTAACTGCTTTGGGTGGATTTGTTAAATTTATTATACCATTCACAGTGGGTGGATGTTAGACTTAGTTTTAAGCAGCGGGTACAATTATTAAAATGATAGAATAAAAGACCAAGTTTTCACCCCTTGTTAAATATCAGGGATATTGATCATCATTAATCATGAATATTAATCATAATATCAACAAAACCAGAATTAAATCTCATACAGTATTGATAATAGAAAATACAGATGGTTTAGAGCTGTAAAGCCCACAAAATAATGACGATAGGTAATTATATAGTAAAAGAATTTTATTCTTAGATGCATCATGTTGTATGTTACAGGCCATCAAGACTCGTTTTGATGCTGTTCTGGACAACCAAGAAGGACTTCTCGCAGCGGCCACTTGTCCCAAGTTTAAACTTCGTTGGCTGAGAGATGAGCGTAGGAGAGAGTATGTGAAGGAGCTCCTGATAACAGAGTGTCGTAAAGCTGCTCCTGCAACTGACAACACTAATGTGTCCCAAATGGCAGCCAGCCCAGCCGAAATGGACTTTTTTGAATTTCAGAACCAGCCCACAGAAAGCTTCTCAGCAGAAAAAGAAGTAACTGACTTTTTAAGGTCAGACTATGAGCTTGAGATGCTGAATCAGTTCCCAAGTCTCAAAAAGATGTACATGAAATACAAAGTCCAACTCCATCCAGTGCACCAGTGGAACTGCTGTTCAGTTTAGGTGGATTGGTGCTTTCCCCAAAAAGGAACAGAGTGTCTGATAGAAGGTTTGAGAAGCTTCTGCTGATGCGATGTAACCACAGTTTCAGTCCAAAAGAAAACAATAAAACAGGGTTTCCACAAACTGAGACTGGATTAAAAGGCTTAATGTAGCATGCAATAGCTTTTTCTGTTTTGGTAATCTCAATATTACTCCTCTCTGCACTTTACCAACTGTTAAAAGCTGTTATTGTTAATTTTATTAATTTTATTTATTAATTTTTTTGCTGTATTTATATGAAAGGATGTGTGTGTGTGTGTGTGTGTGTGTGTGTGTGTGTGTGTGTGTGTACACAAAAATAATTTATGTTATATGGTGGATTCTGCAGAAATACAGTTTAAGCCTTTATTTTCTTAAAATCTGGTGTAATGTGCAGAAATATGTTTAAATGTTAAACAAATTCATTAAAGTCAAAGACTGTTGAATTTAATTTAATGTTTGTTTGATGCAGTTTTTATAAAGTTCAGATTAAAAGTAATAAACAATTTTTTAAAAAGACACTTTTCTGTTTGACTCACTTTTATATGATGGATTATGCAGAATTGGCCCAAAAGGCACATCGCTTTATCACGCATTCAGGTGTCATGTTTTTGAAAAGTAACTAATTAATTTTGAAAATAAGTAATCAGTAAAGTAATGGGATTACTTTTTTGGAGAAGTAATCAGTAACTAATTACTTTTCTCAAGTAACTTGACCAACACTGCCCTAGACTTTGTTGATTTGAGGTGAAGGTGCTCACCGCTGCCCCCCTGCGTCACCCTATTAACAATTCAACGTCACATTGATGCAAAGCCTCGTCAGAATGATGTGAAGTTTGTGTCCAGAACACAAATAGAAAACTCGATTTCGGACAGATTCTCAGCTTCACCGCTGCAAATATGATCGATGTGTCTTCCTAAGACGTTTGTCTGTGGACGTCAACTAACTGACAAATATTTTGCTTGTCTGAGTCATCTGACCTAATTTCCACCCACATAATATCACAGCAGATTTTCTACAACAAAGAGCGAAACAGGATTGTGGTTTAACAACTGATAGGTTTGTAGCTTGAACCTTGAAGACAATATAATTACACAGCAAGCAAGACACGAAGTAGGCAAAGTTCTTCATGTTTCTCGTGCACGGGAGAGAACCGGACAAACGTCGTTCCTTCGCTTGACCCCAGTTGCTCTCGTCCGCTCCCCCGTAACACTGCTCTTTTATTGAGGTTACATGAATATGCATAGGTTCATTAACATATGACGTCTACATACACACAAAGAGTACCTTGCCTGTGTGTGGGGGGTCAGAGTGTGACCCCATAAATGACTTCCCTGAACCTGCTGGTCTGGAAGTCCAACAGTTCATCTAAACAAAAGGCACTTAGCCTAAAACAGATACAGCCACATTTATCCTACCATAAAACAATAAAACAAGGTACGACCTCTTCCCATGCTCCCAGGATGTAGGTGTGCACACCAAGCCTTTGCAGCCTGCTAAAGATCACACATCCTATCACTACACAATTGATTATACACCTCTAAGCATATATGGTTAAATATTTCTAAGCATAAATGACAATCAACAATACAAAACCTAACAACAACCTTCAAAGAGACGAGGGTGAATAATTTCTTCCACACTATACACGTGCACCACGTGGAACAGATGCATATCTTACCTCTGCCGTTGTTGTCACTATAAAAGTTCATGCAGTCAGTCTGGCTCTGCTGATAAATGGAAAATGTCTTTCTGAAGGCCGCCGTCTGAAACTCACTACAAAGCTCCTTTCTTTCTCCACTTGAGTCACATCCACAGCTCAGGAGATAATGCAGCTAATGGAGCTTCCAAAATCCATCCAGGACTCTTTTTTTTCTTTTTTTGCTTTCTGGCAGCAGGAAATGGACAATCACACCACTCATAAACTTTTATCTAAAGGTCAGTCTCTGCAATAGAGTACGAAGTAGTTCCTCTCATTTTTTTGTGGGGCACTAATGTACGCAGATCCCTTCAGAGAGGATTTTATATCGAGTAATTAGCAGTTATACACTTGAATAACTGTGAAGCAGATTCCTTGTAGAGGAAATCTGATTTCATGATTAACCCAATTAATTTTGCAGTTGAAAAGATGTTTTTAGTGTGAAGCAGATCCAAAACAGCAAGTAAAATTACTAAAGTATTGGAAGAATTTTTTTTAAACCCAGTCAGAACTATAAAAACATCTGCAACACTAAGTTACAAACACATGTGCAGCTGTACCTGTGCTACCTGCTATTATTTGTGCCTGCAGTAATCTAAATGTGCAGTACCTTGCTGTGTACAATATGTTGTGCTCTTATGCTGCTGTCCCCACTGTAATTTCCCCACAGTGTTTATTACTCTAACATATAACTGCAGTGCTTTCTCTGCATTACTGTTGGGGCTCTACCTTAAACTATAAAGCGCTTGTTTGTTGTGATTTGGGGCTAAATGAGTACAATTGAATATTTTTGTCCTTCTGCTCTGAATTTCCTGTTGCCGCTGGCCAGATGTGATGGTGGCCCATTGCTAGCTAAATCCCCTCAGTGTTCATGGCTACACAAAAACTGGAGATCGTGTCACACATGCACAGCAATCGATGTCTAACTGCAGAATCTTTCATCGCTTATTTCATTGGGGAAGAATTCAGTCTTTGTACAATAAGCAAGTTCAGCCTGCATCTCTGGTTTAAAGATGCCCAGAAACTCAGTCTGCAGCTACTCTTTAATGTTTGCAATGTTTCAGCCTTTTGTGCTGGTGAAATGTTATCAGCAGACCAGCACTAACCTGTTAGCATGTGGCAGTTACAACTACATAAATCTTGGACTTAGATTCACTTTTCCAGTATGTTCAGCTCGTGATGCTGGTTGTGTAGTTCAGGGTAGGGCTGCTCGATTATGGCAAAAATGATGATCACGATTATTTTCACTGAATCTCGATTATTTGATGATATTTATTTAACAAAAACAACGTGTTGAATAATGACTTTAAAGATTGTCACAAAATAAAATAAAACAGTGCAAACACTGATAACAGTGCAAATGTTTGCAGTATAACAAATCAATGAAGAATGTAAACATCTGTGTTTAGTGAGCTTTGCAGTGTTGCTCTGTGGTGCAGCTACACTGTAGCAAAGTTCACACACTGTGTCTGCTTGATCCACGTCTGACTGAACCCACAATGTTTCCACACCACTGAAGTTTTTTTGTTTTTTTTACCTCTTTCAACCAACGGCAGTCACTCTCCTCTCCAAATAACTTCTGCTCAGCTTTCCGAGCTTCCCTCGGGTCCTCTTAATCAGCGGTCCCCAACCCCCGGGCCTCGGACCGGTACCGGTCCGTGAGTCGTTTGGTACCGGGCCGCGAGAGTTGAAGCTCAGGTGTGAAATGTCTGGTTTTCAGGGTTTTTATCGGTTTTCAGCGTTATTTTGTTATCGTTTTTATCGTTTACTCGGTTTTCCTGGGTCTTTTCACGTGTGTTATGAATAAATCTTCTTTTTTTCGGTACCGGTACTGGTTTTATTTTGTCGTATTTATCCCCGACACCTTAAAGGCCGGTCGTGAAAATATTGTCGGGCATAAACCGGTCCGTGGCGCAAAAAAGGTTGGAGACCGCTGCTCTTAATCGTTGTGACACGTGTTCGAAACGCAGAGAGGTGCGCTCGATTTGCCACACGGAGCAGCGCGAGAGTAAAGCACGAGGGAGGGGCTAATAATCGGCTCAGTCATTTTTAATGATCGTTGAAAGCCCAGATCATAATCGAGATTAAAATTCGATTCATTGAGCAGCCCTAGTTCAGGGTTGATTACGTGAGGCTAAAAAGAGTTGACAAATATGAAACGTGCTAAAGTTTTGGCTGATGATTCAGCCCAGCCCCATCGAGTTTGTTGGTGAAACTGAGATGTGAGTCAGTTAAATGAGGGAAAATCACTGAGTGGTTTCAGACCGAGGAAACATTTTTAATGTAAACTCCCTCCAAAGATGCAGTGCCGTCAGTCTGTTGTTGTTCCTCTAACCATTCCTACCGCACTGCCTCAGCACTTCCCAGATGTTTACTCCTGCCTGAGCTCAGAATATGGTCCTCGCACAGATTGGGTCCCATTCCATATCACAGAGTCTCAGCAGGACGGGTGAAGGACAGTGGGCTGAGTCAGGACATAACGTGGTTCAAACCTCGGGCACCTGAGCAGAATAAATGCTGCATGGGGGTAATGGAGCAGGATGATGGGTACTTATCTTCCATAAATATGCTACTAGACACAAACCAGAGAGTCACCGGACAGTGAAACCGCACAATGTGAAAGGAGGATACATAAACTTTGATGTAGTTTGCATCCTAATGTGCTGATAACCACAAAGGACTTCATTTCACCAATAAATACTTGCGGTATGGCTTTCATTTCATTTCCAGGGTTGTGTCTGGATGCAGCGCACATCCTGTGAAATTATCACTTCTTTCCTGTGGAGGTTATATTAATGAAACATCCTCAAGATGCTTTCAAGATGTAAGGGAAATTGGGAAATGGATAAATATAGCAGGTTATGAGTGCACTGCTTTAATGTTCAGTTTCTTCTTGTGAAATTCATTCAGCTTATTGACTGTCGTGTTTGGTAGCACTTCAAACAGGAGGTTCAAAGTCAATATGCTTAAAGTCACTTTCAGGTAAAATTGTCAAAATAATAATTCTGCTATTAGTTTTGATTATACTATAAAAATTATTTGAATATCTTTTTGGACTTTTGGAGTTTTGCTGCTTATGCGAGGCTTTTGTTCAGTTCCTGATGTCAGATTAGTTCTGAGAGGATAATCAACAAGCTGAGGCTCTGACTGACATTCGACTGTGTGATGTGTATTTATATCAGCAGAAAACGATAATAGTATAGATTTCAGGTAGTCAGCAAGATATCAAAGAATTTAAAGCTCTTAATAACAAATGTCTCCAGAAACAAGCTGTCAGTGTTTTGGGATCTTTGTTTCCCAGAAATCATGAATGTTTTTTTTTTCTTCTCCATGCTGAATTTTGGACACGATGAAGACCGCCATGAAGCGCCTGCTTTTTAATTAGCCAGGAAACAAAACTACTGAGGCACCTGAGCTCTGAAAGGAAGCTGAGAAATGTGTCACAATGTTTTCTCCTCAGAGGAAGAAACACCTGAAATGCTCTTTGATGCTGCCTCCTGCAACTCAACAGGTTCACTGCAGAGGAACCAAAAAAGTTACTACCTGTCACAAATCATTGTGCATGATCCAGCATCAGTTTATACTGTCTCTCTCTCTCTCACACACACACACACACACACACACACACACACACACACACACACACACACTGTCCTCTCCTTGTCTGTCCTCCCGAGGAGACTATTTATGAGCAGCAGAAGCGACGTCTCAGGCCATCGGATCATGAAGGCTGACGTTCTGTCAGGACACAGCTGCCAATACACACACACACACACACACACACACACACACACACACACACA
>NW_024582509.1:478702-517581 GCF_018398535.1 Haplochromis burtoni
ACACACACACACACACACACACACACACACACTGAGCACATATAGATGCACGACACAAAATCCAGTAAATTTTATGCTGCTACAAATCCTCCTACGTAAGCTGCCGTTAGATTCACTCACACAGACTCCATTTCACTTGTGCACACACACACACACACACACACACACACACACACACACACACACACACACTGTAAGCTACTTGTGGAGGAAGACGAGGAGGTTTTATTTGACTCTGGTGGGCTGTTTGATAGAAGTCATTATCTGATTCCTGCTCTAACCTGATAGAACTGGATATTGTAGCAGCAAGTGTGTGCATTTGCCTCTGGCTCTGCATGCTATGCTATTTGTCTGTCAGTTCTGTTGTGTATCTATACGGGCAGATGTTCGCACTGGGAAATAACTACACACATGCACATTTCCAGTCTGCTCTTCAGTTCTTCCGGTAATAATTTTAAGGGCGGGGAGGTTTTGGTTCCTGCATGCACCTACAGTCTCAGCAGAGTTTAAAAAGAGAAAAACAGTTTTTGGATTTTAGGCCAAAATATGGGAAAGACTCGCTGCTCTGTAGCAAACAACACATAATGAGTTTAGACTCAGAGGTAAGTTTGTACATGGAGCCACATCATCTGAGTAACATCAGCTACTTTTGGTCAGGATGGGTTGACACTACATGTTTAACATGACATTTTAGGCTTTAGCTCGGCTCCCGCTGCTGGTCTGGGTGGTTCAATGCTGCAGTCTGAATGCCTTGTTAAAGCAGGGTTGCTCTCCCATGTGTTCATTGGAGTACTTTGGTGAACGAGGCATGCTTAGGTGGAGTAGATAAGCACTAATAATGAGTCCATTTACAGTTTTATAAAATCTATATGCAGGGAAACCCCTGAAATTCCCTGTTTCCACCAGCAACCACGACTGCTCTGTAATCTTCATCCTGTGCTTAACAGCTGATTGTTGAAATCTCTCCTCGGGCACGTTCTAGACAGCCTGCGTGTCATGGAGCAGCAAAAGTGTCTGAACCTTGTAGCAGGGTTGGACTTTCCAGATGCTTCCATCTTCATGTAGCTCTCGCTCATCGGCCTCCTGCAGAGGCTGGTTAATTTCGGACCTGAGCTACAGGTCGGACTGTGAACAGCATAATAATCAGAATGTAGAGGAGCTTTTCCCAAAATGCAACAGTAGACACGATGTATGGTCTCAAAGAAACAACAGGAAATACTACAAGCAGATTATCCGTTCTAATTTTCCTTTAGAACCAAAGCATCAGCACGACTGAGAGGACAAAAAGCATCTCGATGCTTGAATTCTGTCTAAACCCCTGCAGACGGACTTTAAACCTGGATAAGCTGGCGTGTTTTGGTTTTAGTTTGAGATGCTCTTGGATGCAACAAACCACTGCGAGCTTTCTTTGGTGCAGATTAAGTCATGTTTTGACAGCGTTCAGATTTGGCTGCTACACTTATTTTTCAATTTGGGATGCAACACAGAAACATTTGGAGACGCTCTTCTCTTCTGTCTCATCGCTTTCCCTCTCAGTTTCATCTCTCGGTCTCTCCGCTGCTCTCTCTTCGTCACGCTCGCTGTGTCACTGTCGCTGAACTGTGTCAGTTCAGTGCATCGGATTTAAATTCTCCCACAGGACCTGTGTGGCAACTGTGGCGAAGTCGGAGTGAAACAAAGCACAAGACGTTGGCTGAAATGGATCTCGCAGCCCTCCCCGACTCACTGCCGGCACAGGGTTCACGTGAAACGAAGCCCTGAGCGATCAGGTTTAGAAAAATGATCCTCAGGTTTGATTGATGTACTGATGCTTGATGTTTAACACAAGGCAGCTGTAATGGATTTAAGGAGGACAAGAAAACATCATTACATTCTCATTTTCGCTTGTTGTTTAGGAAACACCATCTGGAAAGGTTGTGTAATTTGTATTCCTAAACAGCTTTGACACCAACAGTCTGGTTTGCATATTAATAAACTTCCTTATTCTCCCAACAAATGCCTTTTGAATCTGTCGAGCGTAGCTCCTTCACTGGGAGAGCTCTCAGAAGCTCTAAACTAATTTGGAGAGATTATCATTACAGGAAGTTTCCTGCTTATCTTTGGATTTGAAAGGATTTGCAGTGTGTCGCTCATCTTAGTGCAAGGGGTCTGATTCATTTGGCTGTTGTCGGTGCTTTTTATGAGTTAAATAAACCTGCAGAGCAACTTTTTAGTGTAGTTGCAGCAATCGAATAGGTAGCTAGCTCGAAAACCATCCATCACATTCGTTATTTTCCTCCAGCGCAAGTGAGGCAAGCTTTGATGGTCATCGATGATGTTTGATTAAAAGCATAAAAGCTCCCTTTCTTGACCTAATTCCAGCTCTGCGTTTTGGTTCTTGGGCTTTTTTGCATGATTCACAGTTCAAAGTGATGTTGACTTATTTTATCATCTGCAGTTTAATCTCCTCTGTCCTGCATTCCCTTCTGATTGGCCGTCCCTTTGCAAAGAGAAGGCGTGAAAGCAAGTGGGTGGGGCTTCTGTGCCGTGGATGACACATCGGAGATATCCCCTCGCCATGACACTGTACTGATGCAAGATTAGAGGAAATGCTGTGAAACTGAGTGTTTAGGGCAGTCTGCACCCTGAAGTTTGGCTCACAGGGAGTACGTGTAAAATTTGGCCTTGTTTATTATGAACATAGCACACTGGAATAAATATATGTATATGTGAAAACACCATACATCAGTGGTGCGTGCTGTTATTATGACCTACAGTTGTGTTTTAAAGCTCTTTCTTAATCGTCTATTCTTACAAACTGTAACCCCAAACGTATGAGACGCAGCCGATCGGAGGAAAGTTGGCTTAAAGGGAGCCGATGAACCTCTGGGGCTATAAATGATATATTTAAGGCTTATTTTGAGCTGTTTTTTCATGCAAAGCTACTCTAGCAGAGTTCAAGAATTAAAAACATGGAAATGCTGAAAATGAGCAAAACTATTCATTAAATAGAGGGATCAATAAGTTCATAACATTTTACTGAGGGTGTGTGATCATTTAGTTGGTGCCATTAATATTTGTTGTAACCGACGAGATGCTCGATGTGTAGTGAAGGAGCCATGAACGAGATGCCTGAATGCATTTTGCTGATCTTTGTCTTCTTATGCTTTTAACATCGGAAATCAGCTCAAGCTCCCATAGGAGCGTGAAGCTCAGACTGTCACACTTTATCTAAATCTTTGGAAATGTTCTAACATTTCAAATCGATGATACCTGGCTCTTTGTTTGTTTTCCCAGCCTCCCTTTGAGCACTCTGCCCCCCCCCTTTGTCGGTCATTGCTGATAGGCAGTCAACAAATTATCTGGAGCTGTTTTGAGTGCAGTTTATTAAAAATAGTGACGGTACTTGTTCTTTTTTAAAGCGTCACAATGCTTCAGCTTTATCTTTTAATTAATTTCCTTTTGATCCCTGCCAGCGGAGGACGGCAAACATAGTGTGGATTCATAAAATAAATGCGCAGCCCTCTAGTTTTCACCATAATCTCTCTCCTGTACCTGCACAAAGCTGTAGACCAGCTAAACTCCATCCTTTGCTTTCTCGAGCAGGTGAGCTTTTTTACCGATACCATGTTCTTCTGACGAATCTAAACCAACTATGTCAAAGGTCGGTGTTTCTAACTACCAAAAGATGTAAGTAGAAATGTTTATAAAATGAGATTTTCATCTTCTTTCCCACTTCCTCTAAAAGCTGTTATTTTCTAAGTAAGCTGTGACCTTTATTTTATTGCTTCTGCAGTACTTGCAAGTTGCTCCGAGTGCAGAGATTGCAAAATAACAAAATGTCATGTGTGAGTGTAATGGATTTGTTTAGGCCTGGTGCAGATGTGCAAAAAGGAAGGGAGCGAAACAATAACACAAACGTAAACCATCTTCAGATGTCACTGAAGAGATATGAGCTCAGTGTTCCCAGTTTTAGATGATTCACAGACCTTCGTTTTATTAAAGTTTCTCCAAAAGGCGATCAGAAGCCTCTCCTACCCCTGGAGGGTCTCTTGGTTGCGTTTGAGTGGTGATTATACTCCACGTTGGCAGCAGATGGAGAGTTCACATGGAGGACACGTCGTTCCTCACCAGAGATAAGATTTCTGCTGGCTCACAAGTGTCAGAAGAGTCCTCGTTTCTCCGCGGCTGAACTCGGCCGCAGAGGAACACCGGCTGCTCTTCAGTCGATAAGCAGACGGGCAGAAGAGCGCGGCTTCGCATTCATACGACTCTTTCTTCTTCTACTGCTCCTGCTGCTGTGTCCTCTGCTACACTCTCACGCTGCCTCGTCAGACAGCTCCTCACAGTGCTTTTCCTCCTCCAGCATCCTGAGGTTTTCTTCCTGTTTTTAAATCCTCGGTTGGTGTCAGACTGCATTGATTGATCACAAACAAACAGCTCAGATTTCCCCTGGTAGCTGAAGACTTTCTTTTGCTTTACTGAGAGCTAAATTGGAAAAGATAGATTTGCTTTACATCTCAGTGTCTCCTTTGTTTACTGCACCGTGATGGTGAGAAAAATCCTCCTGTTTCCTCCTAATTTGCAAGGTTCAAAGTGCATATTTCCAGAGTCTTCTGCTGTTCAGAGAATGCATAGATTAGACAGCACGAGGTAGCACGGTGCTTATGCAAAGTAAAGCATGCTGAGTGCGTTGTTATGGTTAAATGAGCAGAGGAAATGAGGAGTAAGATGTGCAAAACAAAGAAATGTATTGCAGCCTAAATACAACAAATCTGCATGTGGTGAACATGCAGGGCTGTTAGCTTGTTTACAGCCTGTAGCAATCAAGGCTGTGTGTGATTAGCACCCTGTTGCAGTGCAGTGTAATAAAGCCTGAAATGCAAGTGAGGAATGAGCGTTAACTACCAGCCTTGGCCTTGAATACAGCGAGGAGATTAAGTTAATTGTAAATATAAGTTTTGGTTTACACTGATTATAAAAACAAGATAATCGGGCTTCATTCCAGACTCTTCTTTAACTTGTCGTCACTGGACTGCACGAACATTGCCTGACGACAGGAAGTCAAATATACTGAAGTATCCCTTTCTTCAGTCGGTACGTCTCAGAGTACGTGGTAGAAAATATTCACTGAAGGAGTTCTGACTCATCAGCTGTCTTCAAAGAGAGGATGAAGCGGGTGGGTGGTGGTGGTGCTGGTACCACAACTGGTGTGTGTCTGGGTGTGCACCTTGCTTGCGTTTCATCTTTGATCGAGAGCTAAATAAGTCCTCCAGCTCTGATCTGGTCCTAAAGCTCCCAACGTTTCCCCTGGTGTGTGTGGTGTGACAGTGTGTGGTCGTGTGTGTGTGTGTGTGTGTGTGTGAGTGTGTAGTGTTGTGGTGTGTGTGTGTGTGTGTGTGTGTGTGTGTGTGTGTGACAGTAATGTTAACACGGGACTGAGCTTCAGCCGTATCCACACACGCTGCTCTTGACCCCACCACTCTCTTGGCGAGGTGCCTTAATGTGATTTGATGGGATGTACTTGATCATATTATATCTGCAGGGTGTGTGTGTGTGTGTGTGTGTGTGTGTGGTCTATAAATAGGCCTCCCTGCTGACTGAACACTGCTCTCAGTTCATTTCTATGACAGGCACAAACTGGCATTTTCCTATTTTAGAAGTGCGTTTTTGATATTCTGCGATCGTTTGGCACATCAGCTCCATTTGGCTCACGAGGCTGATGTGAAGCAGCTTGTTGGGGTTTTGCATAGTAGACTCAGTATCTGAGCTATAAAAAAGAACAGTCCTGATCGTGACTTGCAGAAAACACCAGAACAACAGCTCAGAGTTCCTGTCAGAGTGCTTCTGCATCACAGTGAAACACTGCACTGCGATGCAGAAGCAGCAGTGTCCCTATAATGACAGTCGTCTTCAGCTGTGCTTGTGGAAATCCAGTTAATTGATTCTGATTATTGTGATTTAAAGCTTTTAAATCCCACTGTGGAATGAATAAGCCTGTATAAGTGTATAATGAGTTTATTGATTCAAAGTGGCTTTATGGTGTGGTGGTTTACGAACTGGGTGCAGGGGACTCCATTCTCCTACTGGGAGACTTCAACTACCTGATCTGAACCTCAGTGGTGTTCTCTTGCTGGAGTAAGATCGTGCAGAAGTGCACGCGGCACCCGGAGACTCTACGCTCCAAGTCGATGATCAGTTTTAAGCTTCGGCATGATCCACGTGTTGCATACGTTTTTACGTGCACGAGTGCAAGAGGTCCGGGTTGGAAAGTATGGAGCGCACCTTCTGATGCGACACATGCAGAGTGGAAAAGACGAGACTTTTAATATGCTGGTAACATTTGAAACGTGCGTGTGGATCTTTATATAAATGAAGCTGGTAAAAACGTTAAAGTCAGCTCACGCAGCATTTGGTTTTAGCGCATCAACCATCTGTTGTTTTCGAAACGGAGTGAAATGGATGGTAAATAAAGTAATAATTTTCCAAACAGCACAGCCTTTGAGATAATTAACCAGATATGAGAAGGTAACTTTGTTATTCAAAACAAGATCATTAATTGGTGATGTGGTGATAGCGTGATGCGTGGGTGGTGCAGAGCTTCTCTAAGCTTCTCTATTTGTTCTGTTTTTATCCCCACCTGATTAATATGTTGGAGTTTGCACCATTCCAAGGTGAAGCTTGTTACTAAACAAACGGAGTACATGATCTTACCTTGCGAATGTGGGTAAGTACCAAACGCTACAAAAGAGCAGCAGGCCGCTGGTGCTGACTCATGATATCTGAGGGTTTACAGTACCCAAGTCACATAAAGCAATCGTTCCACTGCTAAACTGCCGTCACTGGCTGCACTCAGCAGTAAAGGAGGATGGATGACTGATGGGGGCAGCGCAGGGAGGGGGGGCAGATGGATGAGCAAGGGTGAAAAAGAGTTTTGAATGACAAAGTGTGGGCCACGAGGTCTCCATCCACGTCCTCCATCAGCTTCTGTTCCCGCTGTGTGCCACACTCCCTCCTTGTAGCCGAAGTTGTAGACACGGAGGTGTGAGCGTTCCTCCGCTCATCGGGATGTACGTGCAAGTCGAAGGCAGAGAGAGAGAGACTAATTAAATCTAATCCTTCCCCTCAGAGACAGTGGAGGTCTATTCTAAGAGGAAACAGCATTATCCCGTGATAATCACATTCATGCTGGGCCTGCTGGGAGCACGTACGCCGCTGTCAGTCAACGCCATGCTCCCATTCATCTTTAATAACTCCTCGCTCTCACGTCTGCACCTCTGCACGTTCCCGTAGCTGTAATCTCAGCCTTTATTGGCAGTTTTTTTTTTTCTTGATTTCAAGTGACGAATTTGTGCGCCGAAGGGAAGAATCCAAGCCGAAGCGCACAACAAAACAGAAAGTGTTGGAGTTCTTTGAGCATATGGGTGTATTTGTCATCTGGATGATATATATTTTCTTGTTTCCCAGTGGTTTGATGTCAAAAACTGAACAGGGAACAAAGTGTTGAGTTTAAATCTCACTTTTTCACTTCTGTCACAGTGCTGAGCAGCTGCAGCTGGAGAAATCCATGAAACAAGATTGAGCTTCTGAGTTTTTAGAAGTATTTTTGGGGAAATGTAGTTGAGTTTATTTACCAAAGCTGAAGCAGACAAAACATATGAGGCAAAGTTACTTATTAAATGTAGATATTAGATATTAATGGCTCTCTTCCACAGTGTGTCTTTAGCCTGTTTCCCTTCCCTCGAGTTTTTCCTTCCCACTGTCACCAAGTTCTTGCTCATAGGGGGTCATATGATGGTTGGGGTTTCTCTGTGTTATTGCAGGGTCTTGACCTTCAGTATAAAGAGCCCTGAGACTACTGCTGTTGTGAATTGAAGCCATTTAACTAAAATTGCTTCATAACAACAGCTGGCTGTCTTTCTACACTGTGGTTTCATAGTTCAGTTACTTGACTCAAAGTTCAGATTCACTCTGTCCTACTGTTGGTTTTCCTCTTTGTTTGAACCTTAAGAAATCAGATCACAACTCTGCCATCACTCTAACTTTGGTCGGCTGATTCCTTTTTTATGTGTTCCCAGTAAAACGTGACTATTTGAATGTTGTTTGGGATGAAATCCAGAGCACAGCTATAACATAACCAGTAAGGTTATGTTACGTTTAGTTCAAGTTATCATTACCTTTCAAACATTTCCTTTTATTTCTTGAATTTCTTACTTTGACCGGCTTTGGTGTTGTATATTTTTCTGATGGAGGATAGAGTTGGCCTCAAAGTTGACCAAGTCCACCCCTCCGAACAGCTGACAGACAGATTTCTCATAGGCGGAGCTACAAAAGTTGTTTGGTCTGGAAAACATTCGATTTTCATCTGCAAGCTGCTTTGCAACCCACCTCC
Organism: Haplochromis burtoni; assembly: GCF_018398535.1. Classification (NCBI taxonomy): domain Eukaryota; kingdom Metazoa; phylum Chordata; class Actinopteri; order Cichliformes; family Cichlidae; genus Haplochromis; species Haplochromis burtoni. The sequence continues at coordinate 487,074 of NW_024582509.1, forward strand.
ACCATAGTTCTACCTTTCCCTGTGTTGTCTGAGCTTATTAAAGTAACACCTGTGGTCGGTGGTTGCTCTGAATGTCCTAGCGTGCAGGTGGAAGGGCACGAGGTCGAGAACAGAGTGACACCTCCAATGTGCATTAATGTAAAGGAATGGATTCATGTATCATCTTCATTAAGAAGCCCCCTAATAGTACTAATGAGAATGAACATTTAACGTCCACATTATCATTCAGTGTAACTTTAAATTGTTTCCCTTTAGTGTGTCTGATTGTGTTTTTAGTGGCAGTAGCCCAGCTGGCCTTCTCCCAGGAGAGAGCCAACACTTTTTAATCACTCACAGTGTGTTCATTTTGTCACTCATTTTCCATTTCAAAGAGCACATATCTGCTCTGAGAACAAAGCCGCAGTCTATTTATTCAGCAGCGGAAAAAGAAAACTTCACTGGTATCCGACAGAAATAGAAGCGAAGCTTTAAGTGTTAAATCATCATCTCCGGAGCCTGTCACTCAGTTTTTAAGAACTCTGATTACTGTTGAACTTTTCAGTGTCGGACCCCTGAGCTTTCCGCTCGCAGCTCTTCAAATTACTCTTTTGTTCTTGAGGATGGCCTCTCTCCTCCACGCTGCCCTCCTCCGCTTATCTTTCACTCCTCCTCCTCATTGGTTCTCTTATCTGTCTTCCTCAGTGTTTCCTTCCTTTTATTAGTGAACTCCTTCACTTCACCAGATTAACTACGAGCCCGTAAGCTGCTGGACTCTGGTTTACATCATTTATTTCAGCATATTTATTCATATAACAGCAACATTTTGATTCTTGTTGGTGCCCCCTAGAGGTTCTTCCTCTCACTGCAGGTTTTGAGACATCGATATAGACATTTGTAGACATTATCATCATCATTTTTTTTCTACCTGAAGGCGGCACTAAAGGAAAGATCACATGATCAGTAAATTGCCCGGGCTTTCACACGTCCCACGTCCCGGTGTACCTGTCTGGAAGTCGCCACGGTTTGTTGGCCCGAGTGAATCCTCTGTTCTTCCTTCTGTCATCGAGTGTCGCTCTGTGGTCAGAGGCAGCCGTCTGCCTCGGGCTGTGTTTTTTTTCTTATTCAATCTGTTCTGCTTTATTGAGTTTAATTATTTTCACAATGATTAACTCATCGAGCTCAGCAGACCCAGAGTCTGCAGATGCATCGTGTGTGTGTGTTAAGGTGAGGCGTCGTAGGCGTGTTGAACTGTCACCAGCAGTTACCATGATGGATACACTGTGTTTAAAAACAATATTTTTTGTGTCAGTGTGCGGTTGCTGGAGCTCTGTGTGTTTTTGCTGCAGATGGTTTTTGTGGAACGTCTTTGGATTTTTCGTTAAATCCTGATTAATGATTCATTCAGATCGTTAAAGTGATTTTTGTGGATTATCGGGGAGTTGTTTGTGGGTTAATTAGGGAGGTTTTGTTGCTCTTGCTGCACCTTTACAGGATTATTAATGGCAAAGTATTAGACGGATCCAGAATTCATTAAGAGTGGCTGACTGATTGTTTCAAATCGATAAATACTTTCTGGAAAATTAGGTTTTACAGCAAAACCTAAATTGATATTGGGGCTTATTCCCGATTTATTCTGATCTGGGACACCTGGGGGATCAGGATTTTTCCTTCCTGAATATTTCCAAGTGTTGCTTCTTCCTTCCTTCTCTCATCCTTCCTTCATCCAGTCTGTTTCCCACCTTCCTTTCTGCCCCCCTCCTTATGTTTTCTGTATCCCGCCTAACCCTCTTTGCTTTCTCCTACTTTAAATTTCTTTTCCACTATTTTCATTCTCTTCTTCTTTGCCTGTCTCTTTTATTCTCTCCTCCTCCTCTTCATTTTTATTTTCTTCGTTTTTCACTTTCAAAACTTTGCATCCTTTCTTCTCCAGTTGTTTCCTCTTCCCTCCCACGTCCACTCCCCACTTCATCCTCGCGTCCTGTCCTTCTCATTAGTGGGGTTTATGACATGTTCATGCATGCAAGACGCTGAAGAACAAATTAATCTCCGGCAGTGTCGTGTTTCTTTATCCCTCCTCTCTTTCACGATAATGTCCAGTATAATCTTTCTGTGGCGAGCCAGCATCCCCGACTGGTCCCATAATCCTCTTTGTAACAAGATGTCAATTAAAAGCTCACCATCCAGCTCGGGCCCTGAGGTTGAGGCTTTGGGGCCAATGAAGGTGAACCTAGGTCAGGGCGATGGTGATAACCACGTAGTGCTGGATTTTTTTTTATATCAGAAACAGAACTTTTATCCAGTAAAACATGCGTCAGAAGTATCGAGCTGTATCGGGGCGGTCTGCCTCTCCCCACCGCAGGGAAAAGGGTAACACCACCTGGGTCTGGGTGCAGTTCCCCCCTCCAGGGGCAAGGGTACCTAGACCCGGTTTGTAGAGTACGCTTGGGGAGTGTGATGTGTGTACAGCTGTCTCTTTATGTCTGTCTCCACGTTGGTTGAGTGTGGAGTAAGTGATATGAGAGCATGAGGGTGGGAATGGATGTTTGTGTCTGTGTGTGCCTGTATGTCTGTGTCTATATGTCAGGTTGGGTATCAGGCGCCACCTCTCTGGGGACATCTCAGGCCCTCCAAGGTTTGGAGGCCTATCTCCCCACCACCACTTCCCCTGCCAGTGGCGGACTCCCTCAGCGGTGTCGTGCGTTGGTGGTTCTTTGTGTCTGGGGGTGGGCGTCCAGGTACACACCGGCTCACTCCTTGGCGGCCGCTTATCGGGGCCTGGAGCCTGGGGCTGCTCGGGCCACTTCGGAGGTGGGGTGCCCCCGGCCTCTCGGCCTGGGGCTCGGTCACTCAGGCACAGCTGGCTGCCGGCGGAGCTCAGGGCGCGTCACTGCAACTCCCCCTGGCTTCTGCTCCGCGGCTGCTGAGTGAGCCCTCATCTGGGACTCTCCTCAGCTCTTCTGGGACAGTGGCGCGGCTGCCCCTCTGTTGGTCTTCCTTGGTCTCTTGTGTTCTGGGGGCCTCTGGATGTCTGGAGTTTTGATCTCCTCCATACCTGCTTCATACCCTGGAGGACGGGGCTGTGGCCCCCACACTCCCTAGCAGATCGTTACATGGAGAAACCTTTGGAATGCAAGCATGCTGATCCACACAGGTGATCACACAGGTGTACACACGGGTATTCACAGACGCGGACTACAGCTTTCTTGGCTGCTGCCTCAAAGCACATTGTGCGCTGTCTATCTTGCGTGCTGCACAATATCGTTTATTATTTAGTATCTACTGATATCTACTGCTAGCTAGTTTATTGTGATGGTGCCGTTTTTTTTTATTATGTTGCTCTTTGTTGTTTGCTTTCTCTTCTGTTTTTTTTCTCCATACAGGTGACCCAGGTTTTGTTTTTTGTTTGTTTTTCTCCCCCCTTCTCACCGTCTCTTCTCCCCTTTGGTTTTCTTTCTCTCCCTCTCTTTCTTTCATTCTTTCTCCCTGTCCTATCCCCCAGTCATGTCTGTCCCGTTTGTAGCAACTGAAAATAAAATAAATTCATAATTATAATAAAGGTCAATCAAATGGACCAATATGGCAAGGCCATGATGATCCACTTGGTAAAATAAATCCTGCTTGGCATCTTTCTTGGCTTAAGACAACAATTCTGATCGGCTAAAGATCAAAGGGACAAAAAAATTTTTAATAAGAAATAGTCAAAATAAAAAAATAATGGATTGGATTTATATAGCCTTTTCAATTCAACATTCACACACTGGTGGAGGCAGCTACAGGTGTAGCCACAGCTGCCCTGGGGCAGACTGACAGAAGCGAGGCTGCCATATCGCGCCATCGGCCCCTCTGGCAACACCAGTAGAACTGTATGAAGCCCCCGAGGGACCAATTAATGTAAACAGTGTTGATAATTTGTTATTAAATAATCAGTTAAGTGACATTAAAACAAAAACTCTCACCTTCTGTTTCTCAGATTATGAAAATGATGATTTGTTTGGCTTCTCTTGTTTTTACACTGAGAGCTTTTCTGACTTTCTGTTGATCGAAAGATGGATCGAGATGATTATTTAACCAGTAAAAAGCTGAATCGTTGCACCAAAGCAGAGTGCTCTAGTGCAAAGAGCTAAAACCGTTGCACACGTCTCACGGTAAAACCTCAACATTAGCTCCCTGCACGATCACGATTATCTGATAATTGAACGGACAGATTCGAAAACCTTCAATTTGCTGCTTTGTTGGAACCAGTAGCAGAAACGCCACCAGCTCGCAGGTATCAGATAAGCGCCGATTTTGGAACAGTCAGCTTTAGGAAATAAAGAAATGGTAAATGGCCGTATAATCTTACTAGCTAAGCCCAGCCTTTACATATCCAGTCATCCACACACTTCACACACTGGTGATGGCAAGCTACATTGTAGCCACAGCCACCCTGGGGCGCACTGACAGAGGCGAGGCTGCCGGACACTGGCGCCACCGGGCCCTCTGACCACCACCAGTAGGCAACGGGTGAAGTGTCTGCCCAAGGACACAACGACCGAGACTGTCCAAGCCGGGGCTCGAACCGGCAACCTTCCGATTACAAGGCGAACTCCCAACTCTTGAGCCACGATCGAAGTGCAGCATGTCGCTCTGTTTTCAGCCCCAGGCTTGTTCTCCTCATGACGGCACAGACAGCGTTTTAAAGAGCAGCACTGCTGTTTCACTTCTTACAATCACACAGTGACAAAGATAAGACGCTAAGTTAAGCAGACGCACTCAGAGCCGATGGAGGCAGCAGGGCGTTATCAGGCAGCCCATGTGTCATACAGCCATCGATCAAAGTGAGATGATGACAGCCGGTCGATACAGGTATCCGAGCGTCCTGACCTTCATCTCAGGCCTGTCAGTCAGCGGCAGCTGGGCGTTTGTCCGAACAGAAGCGGCCGTCTGACGGATCAGACCGCATCGAGTTTAAAACAACGTTATCGTTCGTCAGCTGAAGCAGCCGGCTCCGATTGGGATCGACCTTCCAGGTTACATTTTAGGAGATGATGTGAACTCCTGTCTGAGAATCGTTAGTTTTCACTCTGCTTTGAATCTAATTTTCTCCTGCAAGGAAAATCAAACTAAATGAGTCTTTCTTCTTTCTTTTAATATCGCTGTCTCGCCCTGTCACCAAATGAATGCTGCGGAAACTTTGTGAATTTATGAACTGCTTTATAATTTGTTATTTCCCCGAGGCGGGTTACAAACAGATTAAAATGGATCCCTAAGTTATTTGGGAGAACAAATCGATAGCGGCGACCGGGTTATTATTCCCCTGAACTTTGCAGACTTCCTGTTGAGTAAATTAGGCTCAGAGAATCAGCAGCAGATGAAATAATAAGTTTCAGGCCATAAGAATTTTGTTTTGAAATGTTGGGTCCTCCAGAGAGAGCCTGTGCAAAGTTTCTGTGTTTGAAACGGCCTGAATATCCTGATGAATCATAAAACCGGGTTTGTTGTTTCAGAGGGAGAAACACAGGAAGGTGTGAATGAGCAGACGGCAAGAGGAGAGTTTGTCTGCCGATTTCCACCAGATGGCAGGTAACTGACCGATGGCTGGAGGTGATTTCCTGCTCCAGAAGTCGGATTTAGTGTGTGATGGAACAAAAAAGTGTCCGGTGAATTCAGGTGTCTGCCTGACAGATGGCTGATGGGTAACCTGGGAAGCTTTTCGGTCTCCTAAGGAGGAACTTTTCACACATTCTGATGAACTTTCTGCAGGTTTACTGGCTTCATCTTGCAGTTTGGTGTTAAACTGCTGCAGCCTGATCACACCGCAGATTCCAGGGTATCTGTTTGAACAGGTGGGTTTTTGTGCCGCTAGCTTAGAGACGCTAAATAATTTCAGAAAGTTGGCTTTGCATTTGTCTTGGTGTAAAAATATTACTTCCAGAGGTTAAACTGGGAGTGTTGGACCCTTCACATAATGAATAAATGTGATTGGCAGGTTCCTGCATTACTGTTTATTATATGTGTGCTGCAACCTGGCGTTGCTGCCAGTGATAGCATGGAGATACCTGCTTAATAAGAAGGAACAATGACACCCACAGCTTACACCCTCAACACATGCTTTGTTCACGGTGCAGCTGTAAAGCTGCTATTGTGGTGCTTTTGCTGCTGCAGAAGAGGAGCGAGCATAAACAGAGTAACATATTTTGAAATTTCAATTACAATTTTTCAGGCGGCTCAAAAAGCAGCAGGTTTATCACAAACGCGTCTGTGAGCTAAAGGTACGGGTACATTATTCCCCACGAAGAGGAAACACCGTTAGTAAGCAGTTTGTTACCGGCTAAACTGGTTAGCTCGCAGCACTGTGTTGTTGGTATTGATACTGGTATGTTGGACTGGTTCAAAGCAGAGATGTGTTCATGGTCAGTGTTAGGTTACGGTGATGATGCTGATTAGATTCAGTCCCTGAATTCAACCCACCTCATAAAAGGAGGTCAGATGTTTCATGAGATCCATCTCCACAGGGCGAGAGGCAGGGTAGATCCTGGACAGGTCCCCAGTCTGTCCCAGGGCTAACACAGACAGACAGCCATTCACTCCTGTGGGCAATTTCGAGTCACCAGGATGTCAGAGTACCCAGCGAGAACATGCAGACTCCACACACTGTTTATAATTTGTCGAATTTAATAGGCATCAAAGAACAGTGGGCACTGATATGCTGCTGCGTGCTTCATTATTTCTGTCCACAAAGTCAAGTTGAGGTTTTAAGTGTTTGCTTCAACTTCCCTCAGAATGAGGCTTTCAAACGAGCAGTAATTCATCTTTCTTGCACCTAAATTAACATAACGAGTTACTTGGGGAGTAGTCTGATTACTCTGCAGAGGAGAGAAACCTCAAGCTCTAATTTGAAATATAAGTGAGGAGCAGTAACGTCGAACATTGTAACCCACACACGGCAGGACTTTCCTGCTGCCTTTGAGATGGAGTACTCCCATCGTCTCCTTTTATAACTGAACTTATGGATTTAACCTGCAGCGTGTGATTGGCTCTGTGATCGGAGGAGGTTACAGCTGCGTGCCAATCACCTTGCAGCAGCCCGGCTAATGGCCTTGATAATCAATTTGTTGGCTTTTTCTAATTTTAAATCCAATTACCTCAAGGGGATGGGTGCCTATTGATGGTAGGCTGTGTGTGTGTGTGTGTGTTGACAGAATAATTTGTGTTGACAGGGCAATTCATTTTTGTTCTTGTCGGCGGGCTGAGATTGGAAAAGCAAAAATGTCTCTAAGTCTATGCAAAGCCTGCACGCACATGCACACGCATGCACATGCACACGCGCGCACAGATGCACACGCGCACACATGCACACGCACGCACACGCGCGCACACATGGAACACAAACACTGAGACACACGAGAGAGAGAAGATAAGTGAAAGCACACACACCTTGATTTAAACACACAAAGCCCATTTACATTTGGCCTCGTTTTTTCGTTACCCTCTCACTACCAGCCTCTCTCTCTGACACACACACACACACACACACACACACACACAATAAGGTCAATTTAGGTTTCAGTGAATTTGGATAATCTGGCAACCCGGCAAGCAGCCAGTAAATAATCAGCCACAAAAATGTCGGTGAAACTAACCGACTCTGTCGTGTGTGTGTGTGTGTGTGTGTGTGTGTGTGTGTGTGTGTGTGTTATCAGCAGCCAGCCGGGGTCCTCCCATGACGAGCCTTTAGCCCTTTGTTTCTGTTTTTTCTCTTCATATCTGACACACACACAGTTCTTCCTCCATTCTTTCATTTTCCTCGTTTCCTCTTTCACATTTTCCGTTTTCTTCCTGTTTGAGAATTTAAACACACTCGCGTCCTCATTGGCAGCAGTAGCTGGTGTGTGTGTGTGTGTGTGTGTGTGTGTGTGTCATCAGTTTGAGAGGAAACATTGTTTGGAGTGAGTGAAGTTGATAAATCTTGAAACTCCCTCGTTCTCCTTCTTCAGTCTCTTTTGACTTTTTTGTTTCACGACGCGTTTCGAAACTTCATTTGTCGAGATGCTGAGTTTTTAAAGTCAGAAGATGAAACACCAGAAAATGTTCTCATTACAGCCAAAATTGAAATTTGATTTGATAATATATAATCCATCCCATTAACGATTCATGTGGAAAGCAGCCAAATCTCTTTCAGATCTTCATATAATTTCATTTTGAATGATTTATCAAACAGTATTTCACAGAAAATATTCAGATCATTTCCTTTTAAGCAGACTTGGTGAGTTTCTATTAGCTTTAACAGCTCCATAAGTGGATTTGCTTAAGCAGGCTGTCAGTTTTCAATCCACATTCTGCTGAAAGCTGAAGTAACTGTCACGGTCCACAAAAACTGTGCCTGCATTTCAGCCACAGGGAATTTGGTGTGATAACACCAAACTAGCTGACCCTGACGCTACATCCTGGCTCAGTACTAGTCCATCAACCAGGTCACAGCAACCAGGCCACTTTTTATGGCTGCTGTTTACAGATTTCCTCTCAACACCCAGCTTTGCCTCCGACTACATCATCTTCACTTTAGATAACTGCAAGAAGATAGATGGATGATTATTATTTGACCCCTGCAGAGGCCTGATTGAGGGCTCACAGTCAGCACTGCCTGCATCTCCAGCTACACAGCAGCCAAGTTCAAAGTGGAATGGATGAAGACGAGCAAAAAGATTTATCATACTTATCATCTTCCTCTTAAAAGGGAGTTTGTCCTTCCCACTGTCGCCAAAGTGTTGCTCACAGGCGGTCATCCTATGGCTCTACCTTACAATATAAAACACTCTGAGGCGGCTGTTGTGATTTGACGCTGTATAAATAAAACTGAAAATTGAATTGTTTTATTATTTAGATGGAAGTTTTGCTCATAAACACAAAGTCGACTCGTACAGAGGTGTGCCAAACTCAGTTATTCAAACATACATTTTTGTTTTATTTTTTCATTTCTGACAAACATTTTTAGAAATGATGCACAAAACAAGCCGACGGACGAACAAAGCTTAGTTTTAAAAAAACAAAAGTGGTTTTAATGCATTACTTCTTAAAAAAAAATTTCAACTTAAAAAGTCTGTTGCATTCAAATGTTTGCATTTATCTCTGCAGCAGAGATTTGTTTTCAGCAGAGCAGCTGAAATAAAAGAAATAAAATCTTTTTATTTCCGTGCAGACAAATTGGAGGCTGCTGTTCTGTAAATATCAACGTCCAGAGTTAAAGCTGAGATCGTAGCGCTGCTTTTACTCCACTTCTTAAAGTACCCAAAGCAGGGGGTGGAAATAAGGTGAAACTGTAATGAAGCGGGGAAAATGAATGCCCTTAAATATTAACTTCCTGTGTTCATAACCTGCAGCAGACAAGTTCTTCAAACTCAGTGGTATTGGAGCATTTCCATCTACTTTCACTTCCTATCAGATAGGTGTAATTAGAAATTTGGAGCTCCTGCAGCTCTTTGACCTGTAGCTCTCTGCGGTGCCGGTGAGGCCCTCAGCTGAGGGTTGAGTTTCAGCAGGGGGGCGGGGCCGTGCTCAAACATTTACTCAAGACAAAAGTCCAAACCCAGAAAATATGAACCGTGTCCTCGGTCCCAGAGCAGGATGATAAGCTGCCGCCGGATGGCTTCATTTTCGACTTTGAAGACAACTGAGTCTCACAGAGGAGATAAAACAAGGAAGAGGCGAGACTGGGAGCAAAGATGATGAAGAGGAGGAACGATCGCAGGGGACAAGGAACTACTGGTGTTAAAGGAAAGAGCCGGAAGCAGGATGGAGAAGAAATCCAGCGTAAAGGAGATGAAAGATGACAGATGCAGGTGATTAACAAAAGGAAGGATCCAGAAATAATTATTATGGAGGGAGAGTGAATGATCAGGAAAAAGAGAAACGCACTTTGAAGATATTAGAGGAAGAGGTTTGGGTTATATAAGAGAAGAAAAACTGGAGAAACAAGTACGAGAGTTTGACAGAAACAGGAGGAAATGTCCAGGATCGATGGACATGAGGAAGGAAACGTCACCGCGCTGACGAGAACCGAAGAGCCCGACTGTGGTGACCCTCAGACACGCCTCGAGTTACTGAACGTGGACAAAGAGGCAGTTAAGTTAAAATGTCTGAGAAACTCATTCTGAATGTGCAGCGGTGCTTTATGTTAATGTGTGGACAGAGGACATCTGTCCCTCCGTCCCCTCCTCGCACTGTCTGAGCTGTTTTTTTATCTTCTGTTAGTCTGAAAGGAAAACACTAAGTCAGTCTTCGATCTTCTTCTGCACCACTATCGTGTCTTTCTCTGGTCGAGGACCTTCAGTAATGGTGACACCAGCGCTATAGAACTTTCCTTACCTGCTGAAGGTGGCAGCTGCACACCAACCTGCTGTCTGTTCATCCCAGCAGGACGGTCCTGAACACCACCTTTTGGCAATCGACCGTGAATCATTGAAGCTCCACCTCAATGTTTGAGGGGTGGAGGTGGGTTGGGAGACGGCGATGATTACTGGTGTCTGATATTCATCTAATGCACGAGTCAAAGCCAGTGTTTTGGTTCCATTTCCATTTAAAATGACCAATGAGACGGAAAGTTAGAAGCAACAAATGGACTCTGTCACACACTGAAGTCTCGCTGCGTTCACTGACTGAGCAGGAAGACGGCATCGTAAATGGGCCGTGAAAAGTGGCTAAAGCTGTGGACGAAGGGTCTAACTTACCAAATATGCAGTGAACTGAAGTTTGATGATTACTTCTGTGAGTTACAGGCAGATGGTTTATTTCATCTGGATATGAAATCTCAATTCCAAAATAAAAAAGTCAGAAGAAATATCTGAGTCCTTGGGTTGTAGCTCGCTTACTGAAACTGTGGGATGTTGTTCATTTGGGTCCTGACATATGCAGGATTATCGGTGATTATTTATGGGTTGGTTGAAAATAGCTGTTTAAATCCTTTTGTATTTGCACTGACTGCAGCTATGCTGTATGGATATGATGAAGCAGGAGGATTAGTTCAGTTTAGCACTTTTCTTGGTCCGTGCTCATCTTCTGGAGTCCATCAGAGGGTCGGTTAGAGAGGCAAGGCTGACGTGATTGGACATGTGCAGAGGAAGGATGGTTGGATGTTGGAGATGGAGCTGCCAGGGTGGAGGAAAAGAGGAAGGCCTCCGTTTCATGGATGTAATGAAGCAGGGCATGCAGAGGGTTGGTGACACATGGTGAGATGGAGGCACATGATCAGCAGTGACAAACCCTGAAGCCAGAAAGTGCTCTAATCAGGCTCATCTGTGAGTTTAGGATGAGAACAGGAATCTAAGGACGGGTCACGTCATTTGTTGTGCCAGAGAGAGTCTGACGACAGCAGGAGACCCCTGGGAAAGGCATCCGTCCTCTTTAGGCTGCACTGAAAACGGCAGCGATGTGCCACGGAGGCTTTAGGATCCGATTTACTCTCCCTGTGCCGATGCAGCTCGAAACAATTTGTGTATGATGCACTCACATGTCAGATTTCAGCTGTTTGTAGACACAAAGCTCCTGTTTGTTTCTAATGGATCAACACCGTTTGTCTGGCAGCTTGTAATATTTTCTTTCTTTTTTCTGCCGTGATTATAATTCACTGGCTTTTTTTAGCACTCCACAGCTCTGCCTATTGATCCATTGATCCAGGAATATCACCTTCTTCCTCATTATTGGCTGACAGTGATGATGTATGATATACTGCTGGAGGTTTAGCAGAGTTCAAAGTCTCTTATTCCCATTAGAGCGTTTCTTTGTAGGTCGGTGTATCCGCTGCTGCGACCAACCCGCTCGGATACTGAGGTTCAATCTCCACCAGCGATGACCCACGGCTCAATCCGGCCTCTGTGTGCCGTTTCTTCCTTTGACTCCAAATTCGTCGTAGTTCCTTTTTATTCATTTCGCATCGCAGGCCCTGAATGATAATGGCATTGTGGAATAATAGGGATTCCTTTGTGGTTTGTTTGAATCGTAAGCCTCGGACGGTGGAAGCGTTTGAAGTCCTCTCACAGCTCTGCAGGCTTCTGTTAAATCAGACTGGATGACAGTGGTAGCTGATTTTAGAAATAGAAAGCAGCGCTAATATTTCTGTTCCAGCGCCAAAACTCATGTGTGCCATGTTGTTTCAAAGCCCGATCAGGCAGCTTTTTCCCACTGCCTCTGTGTTATAAGTACCCTTGTTGTTAATCAGTAAATCAGATAAAAATACATTTATGTCTGAAGAACCTCCGCTGCTGAATTTCAGCCAGTAATAATGTTTTCACAGAAATCACTCGAGTTGCATCCAGCTTTTTGTGAAACAGATGCGCCAACGCTCCAATAAATCTCCTCAGGAACCCTTAAAGAAAATGAGATCTGAACAGGAACGCTGATGTGCTGGAAAAGAATAGTTTGAGTGCTGTTTTCATACGATCATGCAGTTCAGGATGAAAGTAAAAATATTAAGAAGAAAACGATTCCATTTGTCCTTATTTTCTTTATTTTTACTAATTTAACAGACGTGTATTTTAGTCTAGAGGTTTAGACTAAACTCCTAAATATATCTGAAAAACTGGGTATAAGTATATATGACCATTTATGATTGGTTCATTTCATTTTTTATCATCTTTCTCCTGCTCCACCACTGCTTCCTCTCCTGAACTCGAGTCCGGGCTCTAACCCACCAACAGATTAGGGGTGCAACGATACTGGTATCGATATTGAACCGTTCGATACAGCGCTTTCGGTTCGGTACGCATATGTATCGAACAATACAAAATTTTAATTTATTTTATCAACTTTCCTTCTGACGATGCTGTCTGTGTTGAGCGCTCAGTGGATCTGCGCTCGACAGTGCAGCCTAGGCGGAGTAGTCGAAGCAGATTCACTGAGCTGCAGGGCAAGCTAGCGAGACAGAAGTTAAGCTCTCCTTGCAACATGGCAAATTGAACCTCCCCCACCCTCATTCAGATCTGGCGTTTGGAATATTTTGGTTTTCATGTGACGTATGACCCTGAAGGTAAGCGAGTCATGGACTAAAGTAAAACAGTATGTTGGATGTGCCACGCAATGCTCAATTACATGGGTGGGAGCTAGTGTGTTAGCGCAGTTAGCTCGTTAACGTGTTGGCCGTCCAGCCCCATGCACGGGGCGATCCGGCGGTAGCTCGTTAACGGAGATTTGCCGTGTTGTGGCGTTAACGGTCATTTCAGAATTAACCTGACAAGCACTAGTGGGAACACAACGAATATGACTGCACATTTACTCCGACATCATCCTAGTGCAAAGACAAAAACAACAAGCATGCTGCTACAAACTTTACCCGAGTCATTTAGACAGCCGTTAGCACAGGATTCTCCTTATGGGGACCTGATATGTTTAATATGCTGCTGAGAATATAGCCCAGAAGAAGCGGTATAGTAGAGCTTTTATTTTGGAAAGAGACATTTCTCTGTAATAAACTCTCTTTTCCAAAGATGAGTGATTTCTCAATCAGATAGATTTTTTTTTATTATTTTGTTGTTTCAGCAACATTAAATTTAAAAACTGTACTTTTGAGTTAAAATATATATTTATAATTTTAATAAATGACAAATTAAAAAGGCATGAACATTTTTTTTGTATCGAAAAAATATCGAACCGTGAATTTTGTGTATCATTGCACCCCTACAACAGATGCATCAACTCAATGTTGTCACTCTTACTTATTGTGAGGAAATGAGATCTGCGACCCTCCTGAACCAGCTAAGCAACAGTAGCTGGTTTTAAACTAACGTCATGTTAGCCGGTGTTGGAGCCACTTGGATACTCTGGGCTAAAAATCTGGTTAAGAGAACAAAACAAGTGAAAATTCAGTGTTTGAGGCTCTCAGAAAGATTTGAATTACATCTCATTTCAGTCATTTAACAATTCACGTTTACCCAGTGTGCCCTTTTCTCTGTATTAGAGGTCTGATGTATACACAGCATTGGATAGTTGCTACCAGTGTCTCAAAGAAAGAATGCTTCTGGGTTTGAGTGATTATCTGAGGAGTTTACTGGTGAAGAGATTTCCTCACCATCCTGTAGAGGTCCAGCAAAGTCGTCTTTCTCTATTCTCAGTGGATGTTTTGCTTCGTGCATTGTATCTGTTAAGTATCCTCATAACTGGTTTGCTCATGGTCATAAAACAGATTCCTCTCATGCTCAGTTGGTGTTGCTGTTATGATAAGTCACCTGACAGGATGGTGAAAGTTCAGCGAATAGTGGAGAAATGATTGTTTTTGTGTTGGTTTCTATCAGCATAAATACTCTGATTACTCTGAAAAAGCCTTTGGATAAGACATTAAGGCAGAGCGGTGAAGCGCTGCGGGGAGATGCTACTTTTTCTTCCGTCTCACTGTGTTGAAATTTTGCAGGTACGCTTGAGATTACTGCACCACTTCATCCTTGACACCCCTTCACCTTTACAGACTGCAGCTCCTCTATTAGCTGGAAAACAACCGTTCAGTCTCCACATCACGTCCCTGCCCTCCTCCTGTCCACACCTGCTGCTAAAATGACAGAGGCACAAAACAGGAAATCACCTCCTGAACAAAGATTCATCACCGTGCGCGTGCGTGCGTGTTAACCTAAAAATAAAACGCCTGAAATAACTCAATTTTCCTTGGAATAGGATGAGTCTTTTTAAGTTGAGTAATGGGAAAGATGAGGAGATGGTGGAAACAGAGATTGTGCCATGTTAACAGAAACAGAACAAAGAGCTGAATGTAAATAGGACAGGAGAACAGATGATGAGCACAAACCTGTGACAGAAAGACGTTTACAGAAATACTCTATAAACCCTGAGATGGGCTCATCTCTCACAAAGATGGAAATGAGCAGTTAGAAGTGAAAGTATGTTAAAAACAGAAAGTAAAGGATGGTTCATGTTAGGAACTCTGACATTGTGTGATGCTGGGCTGCTTTCTCTGTAATAGTGCTGCATTATATTTTGAAATCTGTAGAATAATTAGACACTAAAGCCTAATAATAAGTTGTACTGAGCACAGTACAACCAAAATATTAAAAAATATTTAAAAATTTCTAGATTCTGGAGCCAAGGGTAAATATTTGCACTGATCAGCTGGTCGTGCAACACCTTAATGTCTGTCCAACCACTTTAGTTGGAAGCTGATTGGACAGGTAGACTGCACCGCTCTCAGACAGGTTGGTGAAAATGTGCAAACAAAGCCACGCTGACAGATTACCGACACGCTCCACTCAACCTGAGTCGGTTCAGTCTGGACTCAGCTGGTTGCAGCCTGGTTGTATTCTGGTTTTATGTCTATAGTAGATCAAGGGTGCCAAATGACTTTGTTACCTTGCAGTTAGGGGTGGGCAATATAAACGATATACGATAGAAACGATATAAATTTGGCCAACGATAAAGATTTTGACTATATCGCTCTATCGCGATAGCGCATGTTGATGATGTCATCAAGCTGCGCCTGTTTTGGTCGAAAGCATCGCAGCGGCTACAACCATTATCATCTGCAAATTATGGCGGGCGACAGTCATAGCAAAGAGATGAAGGACTTTTGAAATATGGGGAAAGCTGAAAACTGCGCTTCCTCCACTTCCGTAACATTGATTCATTAATGTTGAATTCTCTCGCAGCTGCTCTGTTCCCATGTTGTTGCAGTATATTAATAACTAACGTGGATGAATGATCTCAGTTGTTCTCCTGACTGAAGTTTGGCCCGTGTACAGCATCCTGCAATGCGATTGCATTTGTCCCTGACCACCAGAATCCCTCACGTTAACTTTTATCTAGTGGGAAAAAAAGTTGGCGTTCATCCTCCAGCTTCACTGTGCTAATGTTATGCTAACATAGCTGTGTCGCTAGCAATCACGTAGCACAACATTATATACCAGGTAGCCCAACTTCAGTAACCCTGAAAACGTCACTGCTGTTTAGTTTTCTATCTTCATTTATGTTGGAAGTGGCAGCAGAGCTGTACGTTTGAATTAGTTTCAAAAATCTCTGTCAGAACATGGTATGAAATGTTTAGGTGGAAACTAGCAAGCTAACTTCCTGTTAACTTCTAACTTTAATAACTTCTGTTTTCATGGATGCCTGGATGTTAAACTTAATTGTTACACCTGGTAAAGCAGCAACGCTGATGATTTAATTAAAGATGAAAGAATTTAGACCATTTTTAACTCTCAGTGTTCGTTTGACTTTGGGACCTGAAGCAGACGGAGTTTTGGACCCAGATTACTCCGCGAAGCTCCTCACTACGGCAGCCGTAATGCTCTGACGATCCATCAAGCAGTGCAGCTTACCAAAGTTGTACTAAAACATTTTTAACAGATTTCTGCAGCCAAAATCGGTTCGATGTCAGTAAGCACAACCAGAATTCATACATAAGGCACACTAGATTTTTGAAAAAAATTAAAGGATTTTAAGTCCTTATAGTGTGGAAAATACTTTATACAGAAGAAAAGACTATATCGCGATATATATCGTTACCGCACGTGGTTCAAATTATATCACGATATAGATTTTAGGCCATATCGCCCAGCCTTACTTGCAGTGTAATCTGTCCTGCAGCAGCTACGTCACTATTGTGGAGGTATTTCTTACATTCTCTTTAAAATCTATGCAATGGTAATTTCTGTGCATGTAGTTGATGTTTGTGTTATCACAAACTGATTGCATGTAAATGCCAACTTGACCTTGTTTAACTGCAAACTGATAGCCGACTGAATCCTTCTTATTGATATCTTTACGCACCAAAGTTGCCTTGAAGGCGTCTACAGGCTGCAACTAGACCCGGTGCCCCTCGGCAAAGCTACAAGACTGCGAGGTTTTTGCACATGCTAACAATCGTTTTGTTCGTCTCGGTCTCCCTCGACCGCTTTCCTCGTTTGACTGTAGCATAAAGCATACCCTGTTTTATCATCCTTATGGATTCCAATGGGACCATAATTTCCAAAATGAACCTCATGGTGTATTCGATCAGACTTGAAGCTATCGGACCGAGTCCATGAGATCATCAGGAAAGTGTTTACTGAGGTTGTAGATCAACTGCAATTGGGTAATCTTCTCAGAGGCTTTAAAGCAACATGACTGCAGATGGGCTGCTGACCATTAGAAAGACTGCAGACATAAATTCAGTTTTCAAAAGCTTGTTAAACTTTCTGTGGCCCAAAACAACAGAAATACTTCATGTGCAAGTATATTAAAGCAATACTTGAGTAAAGTACTTGAGTAAATGTATATTCCATCACTGGTCCTACCCATGCTCTCATCCTGTGGTCCAGTGGAAGAAATCAATTAAGATGAGAGAGCTGTGAAAAGCACTAACTGTTAATGAGTGTATAATAAACGAGTTATTAACTTTAATAAGGCATCGCTCTGTTTGTTTGGTAGCTACAAATTTCTATATTAGTGCATGTTTATCGTCTCATAAACACAATCAGATCTGTTTGTTTTCAGAGTGATGCAATTCTGTTATTAGTCCTTACATAGCCTTCATCTTTTACATTTAATCCAAGGATATGAACGCACAGTGTTGCCATGGCGAAGGTTAGGAAGTAAAAGAAGAACAGTTGAAAATAAATAATTAAGAAGACCAAAGACTCGGAGCAAAGATTCTTCTCCGGGATGTGACCGTGAGACAGACGGGGAGAAAATAACAATCTCCTATCAGCAGCAAACCTGACGCGTTTGCCTGTAAAAGCCCGGCGGGCAGGACTCTCTGCAGCGATCAAACGAGCAACACAAAAAGATGAAGGAGGGAGGACGCAGCGGCCATTAGATGTGTGCTGCTCGTCCTCAAAGGGACGACACACTCAACCGTAAATCCTCCTCCATTGTTTCGACTCTGCCTTTGGTGTGAGGTCGTGCGGTGTGGTACGGCGGCTCAAACCGAGACGCTGCCGCTGCTTTCATTACGCAAGACACTGCAAGCACGCCGGCACAGAGGAGGATGAGAGGAGGAGGAGGAAGAGTGGACGGGGTCAAAGCTTTCTGATGACTCAGATCTTTGTTTCAGACCAGAACAGAAGTTTGCTGTTTGAAATTTGTTGTCATTATGAATTTAGGAAAAAGAAGTAAAGTCGACATTTTCTGTGCATTTCCAGCTACATTAAATAATTTAGTTACAATTGCAGTAGAGTGCACAGCTTCTACTTCATTTCCTTTAAGCTAGAATTAAAGTTAGCTTAAACGTTCTTCTGACTGGCCTATGATGTTACATAGGATACCCCCCCCCCCATGACATCAAAAGAACAGGGGAAAATGTATATGAGCATTTCCCATTTTGATACCTCCAGTCATGCTGTGACCGCAGTGTTAAAAAACTCACTTTGCTGAATAAAAATCCCACCAAATGAGGTATAAAAACATGTTCTGTGTGGAGAGACTTTGATGTTCAGTTTAATCTGAATACTGCCTGCCTTACAGAGCTCTGTTACTTAGCAACATAGTTGGTGACATGCAGTAAAGTTTAGTTTTTTATTGTTTTTTTGAGAAAACTATTCTGTCAGAGGTGAAAATTGTAGTTTTCATAAACGCCCGGCTTTGCCTCGGTTTTACTGAATATCCACATTAAACAGTGGACACAAAGTTAGACACGCAGTGAGGTCGTCCTTATATTTTAAAGGAGATCATCATAAAGGCAGTCCCTCAGGCTGCGCAGCCCAGTTAAGTACAAGTACTGTAGCTTTTCTAAGTACTCTGCAAAATTGAACTTGACATTTACCACCAGGGGGCAGTGTTTTAGCGTGGCTGAGAGATAAACTGTGATTCTCCCCATTTGGCGAATATCAGGGAAACTTTAATGTTGTTACTTGCGTACAGGTGTAATATTTTCTCTAAAAACAATCAGCAAGAAATTAAACTTTTATTTGACCAGGTTGAAAGTTCAGCATAATCGTGCATTCCCAATTCCCCATTCTCCTTTGATATCGAGTTTTACTTCACGAGCAGCATGGTTTCTCTCTGGCAGTTGGTCCAAGGTGTCATAAGGTTTGATTCCAGACGGTGTCTGCTCTCTGAATCACTAAAATCCATGTCGTTCATCTGAATTTTGGGAAAGAGCTTCGAAATCTATTGCAAGAAAGTGCGAGCTATGCTAGTTTAGCTTCACTTGCTGAAGATGAAATCACAGCGTCTCTACTTTTGTGTTTTCTCACGAGATTTGAAAGCTTGTAAAGCTTTAGCTGGAGCTATATATATGTTAGTAAATGCTTACAATGCAAAATTCAGATTTCTTTTAGTGAAACACAAATCTCATCAGATCAAAGTTCTTAAGGAAGAGCAGAGGTCCAGATGAAGATGGCAAATGAAACCAAAACAGCAACAGGGATGGAAATGAAGCAACAGAATGAGAAACGGCGTAGTAAAATGACATCAGCTAAAGTCCTGCTGTTTAATAATTCAGAGAGCAGCCCGCGGGAGGCAGGAAGGATGGAGAGACGGAGAAAGAAACGGGTGAAGTGGTTGTGTTTAAAGGCACGGCGTTTAATAATTCAGCGGGTGGCGTCTGGTGTGGCTCTGATGCAGCAGGTGGCTGCACTGAAACCAAAAAGATCACAGAGAGAATGAAAAAGCTCTCTTCCTGTCAGAGATGCTGGGATGAGATAAAATGAGACGAGGCTGTGGGGAAACTGGGACATCGCCGTGGCGACACCACGCACGACCCAGCGGGAGAGACCGAGCGTTGACTGGAATGAGCAGTGTTTAACATAACAATTCCAGTCAGAGAGAGAACACTTCCATTATGTGCGCAAGTCATTTACTCTCCTCCTGGAATGGCTTTTTGATGTACTTTCACTCGCCAAACTATAAATAAATACATTTGTACATGTTTCATAAAACCGTCGTCTTACTGCACATGTTAAAAATTATATCTGTTACACAACATAAAAGCAGAGGCATGTGTTAGGCTTCCTGGGCAGATTATGGCTTCTTCTTACGAATTACAGCAGATTGAACCAAAGTGATTCAGTTTGTGCTGCCGGTCAGGTCGAGCTCACACAGTCCGCTAACGAATGGAAATCACGTGTCATTTGTTCCAGTTGCTGCTCGTTGGTGTGCAAATTTCCTTCTCTGGCAAAAAATATTCTGACTGCATTTAAACAGTTGTTGAAGACTTTCCACGTCAATCAATTTTGCATAATATGAAATTCATTAAAGTGAACAAAAACAGTCCAGTTTACTGGTCAGCAGGGTTTCATTCTAACCGTCAAAGAAACATCAAATGTTTCAAGCACCAGGCTGAATTTGTAATTGCTGCTTCCTTCATAACTGATGACAGCAGCTGAGATGTAACATTGAGGGACACTGTTGTTACACATTGAGCCTCATGCCTCCAAGTAAGTAAGTAAAATTTATTTATATAGTGCTTTTCACAGATAAAAATCACAAAGTGCTTTACAACACAGGAAATGGGAATATAAAAACAATATAACAGTAAATAAAACAATGTAAAACAATAAAACTATAAAAACAGCATAAGAAGAAATTAATGAAATGCTTTTCTAAATAAAAATGTCTTCAGCTGTTTCTTAAAAGAATCAATGGAGTCCGTGCAGCGAAGAGACAGTGGGAGAGAATTCCACAACCGTGGTGCCACAGTCTGAAAGGCCCGATCACCACGAGTTTTAAAACGAGTGCGCGGTACCACCAGCAGTCTCTGATCTAATGACCTTAAAGCCCGAGAAGATGTATGTGGTTTCAGCAGGTCAGATAAATATTGAGGAGCCTGACCATGCAGGGCCCTAAAGGTTAGAACTAAAATTTTAAAATGAAACCTAAAATTTACAGGCAACCAGTGAAGGGAGGCCAAGACTGGAGTGATATGCGATCTTCTCTTGGTGCCTGTTAAGAGACGTGCTGCAGCATTCTGCACAGTCTGAAGACGATTTAAGGCTGATTTGTTAAAACAAGTAAAAAGGCCATTACATAGTCTAAACGAGAAGAAATAAAAGCATGAATAATCATCTCAAGTTCAAGCTTTGATACCATTAGTCTGAGTTTAGAAATATTCCGTAAATGATAAAAACAGTTTCGGACCAGCTGCTTAGAATGCTGCTCGAGCGACATCGAGCTGTCAAATATGACACCGAGATTTCTAAGGCTTGATTTTACAGAAGGGTCTAAGAAGCTGATATGCTGTCTAAAAACCCACCTGTGCTCTGACGCTACAGAAACAGTCCTTCTACACACTGAATCAGTGAGCTCTATGAACTCTTTCCTGACCAGTTTATGTTCACAAATGCTGGTTTTATAATCAACGTGCAGTGATAGAAAATGTCCTAATCATGGTCCCAGCAAGAGTAAAACAGGCAACCCATCACAGTCTGTCCACAGTAAAGAGAACCAGTCAACGAGCTGGATGATAAAGAACCATCCTGAACAACTGCAGAACTTCAACGTTTCATGCAAACTCAAGAACTACAAGAACAAGCTATTCTCCTGGACGTCGTTCTTCCACTTACACAAAGAAACAGGGAACAGTTTCAGGTGCTGCTGTTCAGGTTCTTGTTGCTTGTGTTGACGCTTCACCGTCATCACCGATGTCTCCACAGAGAAAGCTCAGAGCAACTTTGGACAGTAGATTTGGGCGAACAGGGCCTTGGTGTTGTTATACTGTAAAACATTTCTTCACTGTATCACTGTGTCTGGTATCTGCTCCGTCAGGCTAGTGAGGGCGTTATCCCTGCAAACTGGCGTCCCACATTTTATGACTACGTCAGCATTTAACTACCGAGAAATGAAAACGCACAAACAGCCAATGAGCAGTCACAGTAAGATGGATAACGTTTCCTTAAATGTGTTTACTGCAGGAGGCGGACAAAAGCGGTTACTCTATCAGAAGGGTAGCTGTGGCGCGCACACACACACACACACACACACACACACACACACACACACACACACACACACACACACACACACACACACACACACACACTCTGACAGTGCCTGTCATTATTACACTCCCCGTCTGTGTCCTCACTGTTTGCATACGACCAAATAACATCACTGAGGGCCGTACATGTGTGCGTCTCCAAATATTAGATTATGTTCAACACAAACATTGCCAACAATGGCTGCCATTATCATGTTTCTAGCAGCTCCTGAAACACACACTGTGTGTGTGTGTGTGTGTGTGTGTGTGTGTGTGTGTGTGTGTGTGTTTACAGTCTTGGATGACAGCTCTTTAAAGCTGCTTTTGGGCACGTTAGGGGAAAGAGTCAGCAGTTAGCCAACACCGGGGAAAACGACCAGCGAGCAGAGCTTGCAAAGAGGGATCTTAAGTTGTTTGCAGTTGCAGCAACATGTATTATTGAGCAACTGTTACATATTTAAATCCTACTGCTCGCAGGATGAGCAGAAACATAAACTTGAGGAAAAAAGAATTAAGGAAAAACGGAAAAACCTCAAGGACGGAGCGAACGCTTCACTCGAGAGTAATTGTAAAGGACAGAATGGCGAGATGTTACGGGCCAAAACATGGCTGCTCAGTCTCTTGTTGATGACCCTGTGTCCACTGGCAGACCTTTTAGAGATCCACTGCTTACTTTGCAAGCAGGATAGGTAGTCTATAACAAATGTCATCATATAATATAATCTCTCCAGCAGCTTCGGGGCCTCCCTCAGGGTCTCCTCAAAAAACCTCCAAAGGGATTCACCCAGGAGGCCCGATCTCAGCCCACCATCCCCACAACACAGAGGAGACCTGCCCAGATATCCGAGCTCCTCACCCTGAGGATTAAATTTAGAGCCTTACTCTTTCATCACTTCTCTAATCTCATGGCTATAGCTGTGGATTGGGATGCAGATGGATGGATACACTGAAAGCGCCGCCTTCATCCAAACTGTTTCAGGTAAACTTTGCTTTGCAACAGGAAGAGTCAACATAAAATATGTGCACAAGTATTCAAGACAAAGGAAAAAATGAGGTTCGGTTTTTGAATATTGAAGACATTTGATTGAAACTGCTTTAAATATGGTGTTATTAATCCCCCATTAGTGGTTTATGTCGCTCTTTGGGTTAAATAGTGTCCAAATATCTGATACCACAGATTTAGATTGTATGGCCGAAGCTTTGGGTTGCACATGCTCATTCAAACTTTGATGTACAAGGAGGTCCGCTGCAAATAATTTCATTGGCAAGTACTCGGAACAAATAAACGAGCGGCAGCAGCAGCAGGGGTCCTCCTGCTCGCCTCAGCCTGGTTCTGCTGGAAGTCTCATCCTGCTAAAAGGGAGTTCTTCCTCCCCACTTTCACCAAATCATTGGTCTAATTTTGGAGTTTTCTGTCTGTTGAACTGATGTTGTGAAGTGAAAATAAACAATGCTGAACTGATTGATCAGATATTGTTTGGTTGGACTGTTGGTGCTGTCGCAGTGCGCACTGAACATATCGGGCTGATTTTATTCAGTGGAGCTGAATAGGAACAAATGACATCTACTGCCAGTTTTACACTTGCTTTAAATAGAAGATCGCAGGTTATAACCTGACAGGCAGACGTAAAGTTAAGCTCAAATATTTAAACAGAGCTCAGCTGCAGTTTTGTTCTGAGTTTTTTCTCACTCCTCCATTCCTTCACACCCACTGTCTTATTACTAGCAGCAACTATATCAGGGATATGAAATCAACTTGAAGAAACGCGTTCTCCTCTTCCCTTCTTCCTCTTATCTTTCTGTCTCAGGGGAAAAACTTTCCAAATGTAATCAGTTTCAGGGTTCAAGTGCTCAAGTATCACTGTGTATGCATCAGCTGCCGGAGCTCATTGATTACACTGAGGGATGAATAACCTGCCACACATTTCCCATCCATTAGAGCAGGAGAAAGGAAAAAAGGTGCTTTATGTTCTGGTGTAGCTACCAGAGTTCATCGTCTCATAATTGAGAAAGCAAATTACAAAACGAGGAAATGATATGAAATCAGGTCACTCGTTAAACTGTGTGGTTTGTCTATTTCAAGACTCGCCTGTGTTTCTGCTTTCATTGTCTACTTTCATTAAAAAAAAAACAGTTTTCATCATCTCTCTGCATCCTTGACACCTTCCCTTCCATCCTTACTTCCTTAACGTCTGCCTTCCTCCTTTTTCTTCTAAAGCTTTTTATGAAATCCTGAACTTTAATATTTGGACCTGCACAGTCATCTAATCCAACCACTGACCTAAAGCAAACCACAGAATAATGACGCATAAGTTCTGGACCATCACTTCTATTACTGGTAAAAGTTGACCTTATTTATACAGCATGGAGGTTTTCAGGAGAGGTGATTTTCTCATAGCCACAGGAACAGGATCGACACTGTGAGATATGCACGTAAAAACATAAACGAGACGTTGAGTTCAAGCGATAATCCGGATTATGCACGATAAAGTAATCACTGCAAGAAATCAGAAAGATATAGATCTCCATGGTTCATGTAAAGAGAAAAAAATGCTTTGGATTTGTTTAACGTGAACATCTGACTCTAATGAGCTTCACTCAGAGACGGAGACAAACCTGTGCTGAGGGGAACGAGCCACCAGACACAGAAAGCAGTCTGAGACCAGAAAATCAGGTGTAAGAGGCAGAGGGCGGAGCCAGTCCAGTTCATCCAATTAATTTTCTAATCGCCTGAAAATAACCCCAAAGGTTGTTTAGCTGCCAAATGAAATTATCCATGTAACTGGTCTGAGGTGAAAACTGAACCAACCTGTTAGATTAGTAAGTCGCTGGGCTGGTGGTAGTTGGAGCAGCATTTAGACAATGGACTGTTCCATATATGTCTTTGGCAACAGTTACACAACTACAACCGCAGAGGAAGAAGTCACAGCTGCAACAGGAAACGCATGACAACAAACACAGCTGTGTGGAAGAGTCACGAGGTCACCAACGCCGTCCTCTGTAAATGTAAGCGTGCACTGCATCACTGAGGCTCACCTGCCTGCTATTTCTGATCTAATTTGTTAGGCGAATGTTTTCGTCTCATTAGGCGAACGAGGCAAAAACAGGGTTTGAAAGCCAGTGTTTGGTGTGACCTGCTTTATCCTTCAGCACAGCCTGAGTTCACTTATCTTGTGTTTTGTTTACCTGCACACTTCTCCAGGCTTCTCTAAAGACATTCAGAGCTCTGCTTTGGATGTTTCTGCCTTTTCTTCTGTTCTCCATCACGACGTTCACTGGAGTGTTGAGGTCTGGGCCGATCCGTGACCGATAGCGTTTCACCGTGTTTCTATCCACGTATGTTTTCACTGCGACGACTGCGTGTTTGGCTCGACTGCGTGTTTGGCTCGATGTCATCGCTCCGTCAGAGCTGGTGCCTCAGCCCGGGTTACTTGACAGGAGTTGGAAAAGCTGAAGAACACGATTCAACTCTGAGTTTCTTTCACTGGATTGTTTTCGTTGAATGATTCAGTGTTAAGTGACTTAACGGGTCAGGTACAAGTACTGGACCAAAGATGAGTGAGAAGCAGTGAATGTTTAAAGAGAGACTTTCAGTGATCACGTGGAAACTTTAAAGTCTGGCTCTTTGGAGCAAATAAAAAGAAATGAGTGCTCGCTCAACACTTTTACACACTCCTGCATGTGGGCTACCGTGTGTCACCATCTTTGCTGTGGAAAAAGTTTCTCCCATAAAGTTTAATGCAGGATTCTGTGAACGTCATATCTGTTTTATAACATCATGTTAAACTTCAGAACCGTTTCTGTTTGCAGTAATTTAATAATCGGTCAACAAATCTTCTAAAAATGACAGTGACACATAGGGATGGGTATCGTTTAGGTTTTATCCGATACCGGTTCCAAATCGGTACTTTTGAAACGGTGCCGGTGCTTAAACGGTGCTCGAACCTGTGCTTAAAGAATGGAGAACACAAACTTTGTCCAAAAACCTCTCATGTTCAGCTGTTTTCCTCTTTTTCTTTGGTCATTTTAGCCTTTTTGGCCAGGGTGAAGGGAGTATCTGCCATCAAACAAGAAGACAGCCGCATGTAGCTATGATGATGTTTGCTAGTTCACCTTACATGCATTAATGTAATAACGTGGTTAGCCTACTCAACGTAAATTACACACGAACAACATTAAGCTACTCACGCAGAGAAGAACAGCTGCTGCTGCATCATCATCCGTCATCATTTCTGCTACACTGGCAGGGCTAGGGGCCAGTACTCTCCTCTTCGGGTTTTTGGGGGATGTTGCTCCGGGTCCGATAACTGGCAACCCACCCGACGTGCACGGTGTGAGGTCTCGCAGCAAGCTATCAAATACGGCGCATTTCTCGGCTTTTAAAAAAAACGCTATGCGTCGCCAGCTGTTTAATCAGATTCGAGGTGTTACCTCCTTTGACAGTATCACAGTATCAGCTTAAAGCACTTGTTGCTGCTGAGTTTGCATCTTTTGCTGTGAAGTACAGCCAGACTTCTGACCGCTTCGCCTTGGACATTTTTAATCTGTAGCTCTGCTCTAACAGAACGTACGTACCTGGACCCGCCTACTATCCTCGGAAACGTAAAATGATTGGCTAGAAGTGTATCACAGCTCAAGAAAAAAAAGCACCGAAATAAAGCACCGAAATGTGCGCTGCTTTTCGGTCTGGTTACTACCGTTTATGTCAGAACCGGTGCCAGACACCGGTACCCATCCCTAGTGACACACTTATATTTTAATATACAACAGAATTAGAGGTAAAATTTTAATGTTTGCCATTTTTAGAAAAACACATCATGTATCTTTCCATCACTTCTTCTACTGGATGTTTGTGGTGTTGAGTTTTTCTCTGCCTGAGGCTTTTTCATTCAACAAGAACATAGTAATGAAAATAGATTTATCAGTAATAACACATAACTTCAAATTACTTTGTGGATTATCATTGTTTTAACAGCAAGTTACACTCTTATATTTGTGTGTCATGTATATTTCCAGTGTGTCCAGCTAATAACTCCCACACGTTCAGCTGTGCACACATGTAGGAAACAAACAGTAATAACAGCATTAATGTACTGATGACTGGGTATGATCTCTGGACCTGTGCAATGCTGTTTAATAAATCATATCTACACATTTACTGACTGAAACCAGCTGCAAACGTTCAAAAAACATCAGAGGTTTGATTCATCCCATCATGTCCTGGAAGTCCTGCCAGTAATTTCACTCCTTTAATCACATTATTTTACTCAAGTTCAGAAAAAGTACAATTTAAAAAAATCTATTATTTTGTGAAACTCTGGCTTTTCATTGGATGCTGTGTAAAGGTAAATATGTCGCCACACAGGGCATGAAATCCAGACGTTGCCATAGTGACGCTCATCATTGGTTTTGAAGATTCAAGGTTAAATTTTAATGTTACCCTGTATGGATGAAAACATGGAGGTCCAAGTTCTCCGCTAACGCTCACAAGCTTGGGTTAGCAAACTGCGTAAATGTGTGGATGCTACGCAGAGACGCAGATTAGGAAACTATTAGGATTTCAAACTGGCCCACATGGTTACAACACGTGTCAGTGTTGGTTAGTAAGCTAATCAAAATGTTGCAGAGAACACACACTGAAGACGTCCGGCCCAATGACTCGAGGTGAGGAATGAGGTCAAGCAGACACCAGCTGATGCAGGCCTACACCGCTAACTCTGAGGCTGTCCACACAGGCCAGAACTGTGCCCTGCACCAGACTGTAAATGTGCTCTTCAACACCTAATTTGTCCCTTTGATGAGTCTGCGGGGCCACAGCTGGTGGTTAGAGGAACTGCAGCTCTGTCATGTTTCAGCTCCCTGATTTGCTCCCTCTGCTCCTCATCTGCTGACATTTGCTTCTTCGCTTTTCTTCCCTTCTCACTTTAAACCTTCTCCACTTCCTCCCCGGGTCGCCCCCGCTCCTGACCTCCCCTCCAGCATCTCTCTGAGCCTCCCTCCTCTTACTAGCTGACTGGGTCACCTGTTTGAAGCTCATAAATAACCCAGCAAAGGGATAAAAGGCCAGATAAATAATGAAGCAGAGGTGTGGCGCTGGCCTTTCACATCCCCACCGCTCACGCTGACAGCTGTAGCAATTGGTTAGCAGCTGCAGGACAGCAGGTCGGCTTATACATTCAAACGACCTGGAATTGGTTTTGTCATTTTATTTCCTTTTTTTTCTGCTTTATTTGAACGGGAGCATAAAAAAGGCGGCAGTTATGTAAGCACGTAGGCCAAGAGGTATCTGACAGATCTCCACCAGAGACAAAAATAACCTGCTTTAACTTCCTTCCTGTCATCCGGATCAAGATGCAGACAGTATTTTAAGCTATTTCAAGAAAGAGGCAAAAAAAAGCAGGGAGAATGGAGCAAAAGTAGGTCGTTTTGAGTTTCTTCTGTGACTTTTTTTTAAAGATGTTGAAAGCACAAAGGAGTGTACGCAGCGAGAACTAAACGTGTTGCGGTTTTGATCTGAGGATGAAAAAGGAGGACGTCACGATGCCTCGCGGTCAGCTCGTCTCCGCGCTCCTGCCGACATGAAAGCGCGTATCGTTCAAACACGTTTTATATTTAGCAGCTCAGCAAAACACACAAGGGGGGTGGGCATGTGGGGGGCGGATGAAGTTCTCCGTCAAAGGCTCGTGATGGATGACAGTTGAATTAATTATTCAGCAGGGCAGTTCGTTTTCAGGGTGAACAAGACTTTAAAGCAAACTTGGAGTTGTAGCAGGAGCAGTGCTGTGGGATTCAGTGGGAGTGTTACGTTAGTAATGGTTGTGGGTGTCGCAGAGAGCTGCACTCACGTTTTCCCAGTAAGAGGATCGGTGGTGGTAAGGTTGGTTTACAGCGCCTGCAGTACAAAGACGGCGAGGCTGACTCCAGGTTTCAGTGAGTTACAGCTTTAAAAGATCATCGGACATATTCCTCAGATTTTGATGTGAAAGTACACTGGGTTGTGTCGATGCTATCACTAGTAGAGCTGATTTATTCCACCACAAATATTCCATACTGCTGAGGTGTTTCTATTGTTTTGTCCTGCTGCGAGCACATGCTTAAACAGGGGCAGAGGCTAAGTATTCTGCCAGAGTGATACTGTTATTATCAGCTGCTGTGATCAGGTTATCAAAGTCCCCTGCAGATGGTCAGGGGATCGTACATCTCGCACACACACACACACACACACACACACACACACACACACACACATCCACACACACACACACACACACACACACACACACACACACACACACGCTTCACTGTACGTGCTCTTACATACAACCTCCAGGCGACATTTTAATCAGAGTCTAATCCACATCAGAGATAAAATTCTGCTTAATCCTTTCACTGCCACCGAGTTATGTGCAAGGTAGGTGTGTGTGTGTGTGTGTGTGTGTGTGTGTGTGTGTGTGGGAGCCTCCTGTAAGTGATTGATTGTGTTCCTTGTGTTTGTTATGAAATCAGGCCTGTGTGGCATAAATAAGGAGAACACAGTGGAGGTGGAGAGGGGCCGAATAAATGAAAGTGAGGGTGGAGGAGCAGGAGGTAGTGGATTAGATTTACTGCTGCACACTCACCTTGTCACCTCCACCTGGCGGGCAGCATCATGCAAAAGTAGACCTGCTGTCATTAAGCAGCAAAAACTGCAGTTCCTCCAATGTCCACTCGAGGCTGTCTCAGAGGGAGTCCCAAAGACCTCCATGTTAAAATATCCAACAGAAAAAATAAACATGTTAAAACTTGTTCAGCTTTATCTGATACGTGCACAGAAACAGCAGTTGTAGCTGTTAGCCATGTGCTAGGCTTCACCTCAGCTAACTGGAGTTACTGATCTGGACCCCTGAACCTTGTTTTTAAAGACATTATCTGATAGAAAGTACAAGTACAGCTCATGTTGCCTGAGGTTGTCTTTGCATTGCAGAAGCAGAGCTCAGACACCCGTGGGGCCAACGTTTAAGTCTGTCTTTTATATACAGTCTATGGCTGCCAAATATCATTGGTGTAACATTTTCATTTGTGAATCTGTAACTTTTATCTGTGAGATGACTGAAAATACAAAACTAAAGCTCAGAGTAACCAAAGGTTCACAGTAGCCTGTAACACATGGGAGAGATTCTCATCTACAGTTTGTTAGTTTGTCTCTTTGCTGCCCTCAGGTATCACGTGTGCTCCCAGCTGTGGGTCTTTGCAGTGATATGAAGAAAGAAAGAGGCAGCTCTCTCTCTCTCTCTCTCTCTCTCACACACACACACACACACACACACACACACACACACAAACACACACACACACACACACACACACACCGCTGTGGGTTTCACATGGCGATGGACGTCCTGAGAGCTGATCTGGTGTCAGCTCAGTTACAGTTTACAGGCGGATGCTGACAGACTGCTGATCGTGGATCTTCAAAAACATGCAACCACAGCAGTGTGTGTGTGTCTGCATGTGTGTGTGTGTGTGTTGTTGTGTGTGTGTGTGTGTTGCATGTACAGTCAACCTTTGTCCTCTTGAGAAATTCTCTCTCCACCAGCCAGCATTTCCCATCAAACAACTGTCTCCTTTACTACTTTCTCATCTTCCTGTTGCTTGTGTGTGTGTGTGGTGTGTGTGTGTGTGTGTGTG
>NW_024582509.1:519409-528460 GCF_018398535.1 Haplochromis burtoni
GAAGTGACCTCATCTGGATGACAGGCTGAAGTTATCAGCTAAGGCTAGCTAGCTTGATTAACAATCTGCATCCATACACTGAATGTGGCAGAACAAGCTCTGAAGCATTTGTGGTTGTAACTGAGGCACAGTTCACAGTGTGCTGCAGTATTAGCATAGCACTGTGTCAGTGATGATTAGCATTAAGTGTCATTCAGCCAAGCATCTCGTTTCTTCTCTTTGTCGTCCTTCCTCTCTGATATTTCTGTCACCACCTTCATCTGCTCAGCTGTCCGTCTACCGCTCCCTCCTTACATCTTTCAGCTAAGGCTAAAGGTCTCCAGTCTCCTCTAATATCAAAGCCCGATCCTCGTCATGAGCAAATGAGCAGAGAGAAGGAGGCGTGTACACGGAGAGGAGAGGGAGCGAGTCGGGCCAGCGTGGGGATCGCAGATGAAGAGATTGAAATGCAAATGAGCTAGCTGGCCGGCAGACGGGCGGGAGGCCATGCTTGTTGTTTCATGACTATCAATCCGAAAAGCTGCATCAATTTGGAGAATTTACCTCTGAGAGAGCAACGCTTGAAAGAGAGTCACACCTGGGCTGCTAAGATGCTGATTGACAGACAGCAGGAAATGAATATTTATGATCAACTGGCACAAAAAATACTTTTTATTTGATGATTGTTTTTTATTAAGGACATAATATTCTTCTGACAGATAGCAGAGCATTAAAAATAGAAAATGTTTGTTACTCATTAGGCATTAAATATTCTTCAGGGAAACTAAAGAAAAAATAACCTGTTCCAATGTTTTATCCATGCAAGACACAACTATGAAAATCTAAATGCAATATTATTTTTATACTAATATTTTCTACTAATAGGTATAAATGGTGAGGTGAGAAGTGAATACAACACAAATATCTAATCGAAAATAAGACCCAGTGTAAATAAATCAATCTAAAGTTAATGAGTGACGACCTGTGAAAAACATTATCTGAGTTCATCACGGTTTTCGTAAATGAATAGAATAAAATATCTAATATTGTTTATTGAAGCTGTCTGCATAGTCGTCTGGTTTAGTCGTCTCTGTGTTAGGAGCGCAACTGGGAAGGTCCCTGTCTTTTCCTGACCGGCCACATCAACACAATCCACACTCAACACCCACTCCACCTGCCAGTTTTGGCTTCCGGAGTCGACGTCTTTCCATGAAATTTATGTCAAAGAGTCGAGTCTCTAACACAGTGGAGGAGATCCAGCAGCCGCTCCGTTAACCAGACTTATTCCAGCATTCCAAGCATTGTAGGGAAGCTGGAATGAGCACAAAGCACGTCCTTTAAGACGGACGGCAGCCAAAATTTGATCAGGTTTCGGTTTTTCATTGGCAAACTCTTGTGTTCTCACCTCTTATATGAACCATCATATGAAGCTTGTAGAAAAATGTGCACAGTCGCTGCCTGCCTGGCAGTTCTGGCTCCCATTTTGAAACAGTGGAGGAGATCCAGCAGCCACTGCAGATATCAGACTTCCAAGAAGTGTCCCAAATGTTGGAGGAACTCTGGAGGAAGCCCAGAGGGCTTCCTGTCAGGAGGATTGCAGCCAAACTTTAAATGACACAGTCACTCATGTGAACCTCGCAAGAACGAGTCTGGCTTCTTCTCTCTGTGATGTTACAAAAAGCAGAAACATCAGCGTTGTTCACTTCAGAACTTTCAGTCCCTTTCTTGGAACGACCGCATCCATTTCTTTAAAAATGCCCTCCGGTTAAATTCAGTCGATAATTACAAGAAACCTTTTAACCAATCCAGGTAATGGATGCTGATACGCTGAGAGGAGGAAGCGCAGATCAGCGTAATGCATCTGTTTAACTGTTCTGATCAAACACCATCATATGAACCGCGATGGGGCTCCAATCGCAGCACTTACGAATAAAGCTGTAAAATAAAACGAACTAAACAAACTGAAACTCCATTGAGACCCCAAACTGACTCGGCACAGCGAAGACGCCCCGTCGGCCTCTGCACAAAGAAATTAATATCATGACTGCAGCGCAATGAGAGCAATAACACTTATGTCTCCACTGTAAGTTCAGCAAACGCAAGCTCACGTTCTCCGCTCGCAGCTTCCACACAGATTAATGGATGCATCCGCTGTGGGTCATCGGAGCGGTTTTACATATTTTATTCAACCTCTCTACATGCAGAGACTCTGAGGACTCCAATTAGTCTTAATAACATCAAATAGTGCCTTTGCATTCTTATTAAGAGTTTTCTCTGGTGTTCAGTTTCAGAGGTAGAGCAGAAAAGAAAGGTGAGAGGACAGAGACGGACTCACAGTGCAAGAAGAAAAAGTGAAGCATTACTGAAACTCCGGAGGTGAAGAAGACATTGACATGTGTTTATGCAGCAGACCAGTTTTAGTCAACTATACATCCAACCGTCCGTCCGTCTTTCGCTTATCCAGGGCCCCATCGTGGGGGCAGCAGCCTAAGCAGAGAAGCCCAGACCTCCCTCTCCCCAGCCACCTCCTCCAGCTCTTCTGGGGGAACACCAAGCTGCTCCCAGGCCAGCCGAGAGATATAATCTCTCCAGCGATGATTCTTGTCTCTCCAGAATATTTTCATCTCATTTTTATTCCTTTTATTATTCCTTTTGTCTTTGTGCATTAGTTATAATTTAGTTAAAGTCTTGTTGTTGTCATTGATGTAAACTATGGCAAAAATTACTGGTCAAAAAAATGAACACTGCTCATCTTAAAAATAGTTTCCAGCCTTCCAGGATGATCTAAAGCTCTCTATAGAAAGTCCACAACCACCCGCTGTGACGTCTACTCCAAAACATCTTATTGAAGAGATGTGAGCTGAAACAAAGGCCAGGCTGTCCCACAGGAGGGTTCAGTGTGTTGGTGTGACATTGATTTAGCCATGACAAGTTTTCATAAACACTCTTATACAATGCTGGCATGGCAAAAGCAAAGCACCTGGGTTCTTACATCAGGATGATGCAGACTGTCTATACTCGGGGTTCGATTTGAAATAGAAGCTTTGAGAGTTTATAGTTTGTGTATCACAGCAAACATCTTCCACGGCTGCCGGCGTCCAGATTTATCGTGGGTAGCAAGTCGATCTGTTACACAACGATCATTCAACAAATCTTCAGCATAGCAGAGAAATCTTTATGTTGTTATCTGTAAGCTTTCACTAATGCAGATCAGATACGTTTGCCATCACTTTGGCTCCGCCCAAAAATCTTTGTTCAGAAAGATTAAAAATGTCTTTCACAGCCTTGAGCAGCCCGGTGTGCACCTCAGTAAAGACGATGCACCCCCGCATGAGGCCTGAGCGCTGTTACAGTCTGCTGTCAGTCTCCTTACAAACTGCATTTCTCATTTCATTCATTCCACAAAGAACTTTCTTCTTCCCCCAACTGAGCGTTTCACCACGAGCATGACAAATTTAAATTTATGCAATTCATATCCAATCTCTGCCTGCGCTGATCTCTGAGCTGGTCTGTGGCCCCTCTACTGTGTGCGCGCGTGCATGTTCGGCATGTTTGATGAGGTTCGGCTGACCGGGTCGGGTCTATCTCTGATTCACCTCGTACATCAGAGCTGGCTCGTGCAGCTGATGTCGATCCAGCAGCACAGATGAGAGGAATCCATGTCAACCTCATTACCCGAACCTCATGAATCCTCATGAATCTTTCATAAGAGCCGAGCTATTAGAGACTCGGAGACTCAAATGGCGTATGTGCACTTATTTATTCATGTCTATATGTCCATATTTACCTCTCGTTATCTCTAAAGCTCGTGTGCCTTATGGTTCGACAGCGCTGCCGGTGTCAGTCAGGCTCAGAGAGGAGGGGAGGGCTACGGCGGGCTTTCTGTCCAAATGCAGTCATGCAAAGTAGAGCTCACACCTCTAACAGGGATGCAAAAATCCTCTCAAATTATGTTAATAATGGAAAATATTTAGATATCTGGGACCTCCATCTGGACCTGAATCTGCATTGAAATTCACATGTTTGCAGATAACAGCAGGATGCATGTGCTGCTGTTAGTTAATGAGCACGTAGCAATGAAATGCTCAGAAAATGTGAAAATTACATCATCACTTCTTCCAGCTGAAAACATCTGAGAGACAACAGTGTTTCCTGAAACGCTATAGATGTTCTTTCTTCTGATATGAACAAAAAAACTTAATATCCAAAGTTTTTTTTTTTTAGCCCAGAGGTTCAAGCATTGATGTTCATCACACAAAGACTCAGAGCTTGATGCTACTAAAGTCTGCATTAGTATTCAGTAAGGTGGAAGGAGGCCTGG
The DNA here is from genome assembly GCF_018398535.1 of Haplochromis burtoni. NCBI lineage: Eukaryota > Metazoa > Chordata > Actinopteri > Cichliformes > Cichlidae > Haplochromis > Haplochromis burtoni. The sequence goes on from NW_024582509.1 coordinate 523,710, forward strand.
GTTTGTGCCATTTATTGCTTTTATTTTTGCTTTGTTAGGTGCTTCGCTAGGTGTAAATGTGTCCCTTGCAGGCTTCCATATCTGACGCCCTTTGACTCAGAGGAGCGTATTTAAATGACCTCCTCAACGTGCCTTGGAGTTTTCCAGAGGCCTGGTAATGAACTAATCTTCTGATTCAGGTGTGCTGACCCAGGGTGAGATCTAAAACCTGCAGGCCCTCGAGGCCTGGAGTTCCCCACCCCTGGTGTAGACATCCTCTTGTCTTCTTCACCACATCCCTTATAATGCTTTTAAATTCTGCAGCAGATATATGCATGCTTACGTTGGGATATTCCTGCAAATTATTCCATATTCAGGGAGTGTAGTAATAAAATGCTGATTCCCAGATTTGTCAAAGACCCCGAGCATATCAAACAAACCATTTGGAAGAGTGTAGCTGGCAGCTGTTGGTGCTGAGGCAGAGAAAGCTACGGAGCTAAACTGGATGAAAGTTGGCCCAGTATTGGCTTAAAGATAAAAATATACCAGCGCTGTTTTCTTTGAGGAGTCGGTGATGGCCAGTCTACCAAGTGATCCATCAAGAATGTAGATTTGCATTTGTAATAAAACAGAGACATGCGGTCCACTCAATCAAGACCAGAGTGTGCAGTGTGCCAAACAGCATGATCGCTATCAGTCACAGACAGAAAAGGAGCTTCAACATGTTGTTTTTCCACTGAATTCAACTGTCACACGTGTAACCAGCACATCATCACACAGATCAGGGAGCCTGGAGCCGAGCATTCGCGCTGCCCCCATCTTGGTATCTTAAAATAGTTTGGACTGTGAAACTGAGGAAGTGTGCACGCTAATTGTGTGATGACTTGTGATTGACATTAGCCAATGAATATAATAATAATGCTCCATTTTCAATGTAACGAGGGCCATAATTTGCTAAATTAACATCATCTCTGTTTAATAAGACTTAAAACTAGTCACTGAGTACTTTGGCATTGTTCACTTTTCAGAGGCGCGTCTGCCTTTTTGTCTTTTATAACAAACAGCAAATTATTCTGCTGCTTGACATCTGACAGATTTGTACATTTTATTAAAGGTCAAATCTTTACAGTTCGAACAGCACAAAGTGTTTAGTGAGACCACAGCAGCAAGCAGAGTCACAAAGCTAAAGGGAGTGCATGGTTTTCACTACAAGTCCAACGAACAGCATCGCTCTAGTCTTCTGTCGGTATTGTTAAAAAAAAGGAGTGAAAACGAGAGGTTAAAAAACTCAACACACGATACAAGTGTTGTTGAATTCCACAGGACAACGTTTCTGTCATACAGCAAATAACCTGTATGACAGGTATGACAAAAAACTTCTTTGGTTTTCTGAAGCCTTCCACCCATCCAGCTTCCATCCATCCATCCAGCATCCATCCACCCATCCAGCTTCCATCCATCCATCCAGCTTCCATCCATCCATCCAGCTTCCATCCATCCATCCAGCATCCATCCATCCATCCAGCTTCCATCCATCCATCCATCCATCCAGCATCCATCATCCATCCTTACACCCATCCATCCACCCATCCATCCATCCATCCTTACACCCATCCATCTATCCTTACACCCATCCATCCATCTATCCTTACACACATCCACCCTTCCATCCATCCTTACACCCATCCACCCACCCATCCATCCATCCATCCATCTATCCTTACACACATCCACCCTTCCATCCATCCTTACACCCATCCACCCACCCATCCATCCATCCATCCATCCATCTATCCTTACACCCATCCACCCACCCATCCATCTATCCTTACACCCATCCATCCAGCTTTCATCCATCCATCCTCCTCTTCCTCTCACAGTTTCATGTCCAGATTCACACATTTAAATCCTGGTGAACATATTTCCCTGTTTTTCTCCAGACAACATGAAATATTCTGTAGCTGCTGACAGCAATGATAAAGCTTCCTAAATACCAATCAGCTCCGTCCTTTTATTCCTCCCAGAAAAATCTATTTACTCACTCCAACCAAAACTTTTCTTTCAAAACTTTTCCTAACTTTTCCAAAACTATGTCACAAGCTGCCCTGATTGGTCGATTAAAGGGGACGCGGGGCGGGACGGGCAGACTTTCTTCTTCGCCGTCGTCTCTGCAACAGCGAGATGTCAGCACTGCGCATCAGTCGCCCTCATCAGTATTTATGAATGCAATCCTGATGCGGCATTCAAAGTGCCATCTACACAGCACTTAGCCACAGCATCATTATACAGAACTGGTCCCTCGCCACGCTCCCCTGTATTAAAACAGTCGATAATAAAAGAGAAGCTATCAGCTATTACCCTAAGTGACTCAAATGGCATTTCAAGTGGGAGGCTTATAGTCATGCTCCCCGACTCCACCACAAACTCATAGATGATGAAATTAAACAGACAAAATGAAGGAGGGAAAGTAGTATGAAGGTGTTGCAATGTTTTTAATGTTTGATTAGAAAGTTTCTCGCCTCATAATTTATCTCTTCGTGTCTTTATATCTTTCTTTTTGTTAGTGCTGGTGAGACTGCCGTGACTCCGCCTTCACCCTTTCTTTTTTTCTCTGTAGTTTCTTCTCTGCTTCATCAAAGCCTTGACTCGTTCCTCATCTTTCCCACAATGCTGGTAGCTCATGAGCTATTCATCAAACAAATACATTCACGGTCGCCGAATGTGGCTCAGCATCAGGGACGGATATTTGTCAGGTCACAAGTTTTCATTTCATCATTCCCTTCAAGAGAAATTCCTCTGAGTATACAGTACTGTGCCAAAGCCAGACCTAATGTCTTTATATTTTGCTTCCAAGCAGTCAGATGTGCTTGTAATTTTTAAACAGTGGTCTCCAGGCTTTCTGAAGCTCTTTGAAAATGTATCTTTGGGCATTGGCTGCTTTTTCGCACACTGGCTCTGCCGTCCTCGTGCCTGAATACTTTTGGATCATTTGGCATCGACCTGTGAATCATTCAGAAATGAAAAAACTCCGGGATGAACCGGTGTTTTGTTTACACAGAGCAGACAACATAGCAAAGAAGCAATTTTAAAGGATATCTTTACCCACTTTGTAACTGTCATAAAAGGGCGAAATTTGTTGCAGTGTCATTTGTATAATGCATCAAAATGTCAAAGATAACAGCTTGAAAGGAATAAACAGTGTTTTTGCTTCAACAAGGTGATTCAGCTGTTCAGCTATAAAAGACAAAAACTAGACAACACCTGGCGTACCATGGTGCCATTAAAAACTGACAAAACTGACAAACAGAGGACAAAAAAAGAAGTGGCAGGTCTAAAACACGACACCCAGCTGACAGATAGTCTCTGGGTGTTGTGTTCCAGCCTGTGCTGCTGGGATTTGGCCAAATTTGGTAGAATTATGAACACAAAAAGTATCCTGTCAGGTTATGGTCCACTAAGCTTCTGATCGGCAGTGGGTTCATTTTTCAGCATGACAAGTTTGCAAACAGTAAAACCAAACCTGGATATGAGTCATGGATCGGCCTCCCCAGAGCACAGACCTCAACATGACTGAAGCACTGTGGGATCATCCTGACAGAGACCAGAGCAAAAGGGAAGAGCTTTGAGTGTCCTTCCAAAAGCCTGGAGAACTATTTCTAAAGACGACTTAAAGACAGCTGACTCACAGAGTTCAGACTGAGCTGCTCACACCAAATATTCACTTTCAACCTCGTTCAAATTATACAAACTCTATTTTTACCGTATATACTGCACTTCCATTTAAATTTGCATGTTTTAATACATCAGTACATCTTATTTCCTATTATCAAAATATAAGGAAATGACATCATTTTGATACAGCATTGTGGAATCCTTATGTACATAAGTACATAAATGTACAGAGGTGATATACACAGCTGATGAGTGGGGACATTTCAAGCCCAAACTCAACCTTTCAGGGCAGAAAAGCAGCACACACACCAGTGAAACTGTCCACTGAGTTCATTTTAAATGAGTCTCTAATGTTAGGCTCAATCATTGTTTCATGCATGACGCTTTGCCTTCGTTGCACTAAAACAAATTATGGCATCAAACTGTTGACTTGACCCGTAGTCTGAGAAATGTACTTGCCGTGACAGCATCTGAGTGTTAAAGCTCTGACAGCGAGAATAAATAAAGATGGCAGAATAATTTTATTTAGATCATTAGTCAAGGTACAGACAAGGAGAAAACACACACACACACATGCGTACACACTCCCACAGCGCTGGAGAAACACAAGAACAAACAGCAGCCCGAGGAGGAGCCGAGCTGGTGGGTGAAAAATGAGCCTGTGAAGAGAAGGCGAGAGTCAGAGATGGAAGTCTCTTGCTGTAATAGCTGGCCTGTGTTTCCCCGGGGTGTGTGTGTGTGTTTGCAGCTTGTGTTTTTGTAGATGTGAGTGTGTGTGTCCTCGGCAGCCTCAGTCTTATCGTGTCCGTCCAGCTGGTCTGCGGGGCCTGGGAGCCCAACGCTGCCCAGGGAGTAGAGGACAGAGGTGGGCAGATCTGGAGGACAGAGGTGGGCAGATCTGGAGGACAGAGCCGAAGACAGAAGCAGCTTTCACACGGGACGCGATAAGACGAACCCTGCCCTCTGCTGCATCGCTCTTAACCCTGTGCACTGCACATAAAACTGTCCTGTTTCGCAGCACGACACTGCAAAATTCACCTCAGTCATAGTTTTTTGTTTTTGTAGCTGAAACGTCAGAACAAGAGATCCAAACATTTAAA
>NW_024582509.1:528806-537803 GCF_018398535.1 Haplochromis burtoni
TGAAACGTCAGAACAAGAGATCCAAACATTTAAACACCGGCACCATTTCAAAAGTACCGGTTTGGCACCAATATCGGATAAAACCTAAACGATACCCATCCCTACACCTGAGAGGCCGGGTACGCTGCTCAACAGCTTCCCCAGTCTTGTTTTTTTCAACCAGCTACTTTAATTGCAAAACTTAAACCCATCATTAAAAAAATAAAATAAAAAATGAGGCAAAAAATCTCAGTCCTGCTTCTTTCATATTAATGATGTCACAGCTTGTATTTATTCATGCAGACTGTTTTGGTTCTGGAGCCCTTTGTCAGCTTTAAAAACAGCCCAGCCCCTGTCAGCCGAGCTTTTGAAGATTCTAATTGAGTTTTGGCTCAGGAACAAAAAGCAATATTTTCTGAAGAAAATCGAGAGCTGAAAAAAAGGTGGGGGGGGAGTGGGTGCGTGACATTTTGCTTTCCTCTCTCCTGTTTTGGCCGTCGCTCCCTCGTTCGCTCTGCCTTTGCTGCGATGGGAAGGACAGAAATAAGCCTCCCCTCCAGGTTGGCGTCTCTCCATGCTTTCCTTCCTCCTCTTGCTTTCCTTCTGTTTTTCTTCTCTTGCTGCTCTTCTTTGCTTCGCCCTACCCGTCGGTTATTTCCCCTCGGAGTCCAGTGGCTGTTTCCGTCGTATCACGGAGCCAGCTCGAGAGAACGAGCGGTCGTGATGAAGCTGCTCAGGTACCCGGGGCCTCAGTGAAATCGCTGCAGCGCAGAGACGATTAAACATTTCTCTCTTAATGGAAGAATTGGCCTTGAAGTTGTTTGTGGGGATTTTTATTCTACATTTGTTTTATTTATTTTTCTTTGGAGAATCAGACTTGAAAGTAATTTCTGCTCATTTATGTTTCCCTCTTATGGTCTCTGAGAGACTGAGGTGATATTTTTACTGCGATGTGGGTCGTTCTGTTAATGACTGAGCTCTTGTGCTTCTGACTTGATCCATGCTGTTATAGTTTAGGATATCAGCTTTAGTCACTGACAGAGCAATTCTTCCATTAATGGTTTTCCTGTGGAAAAATAAGTGCGCCCTCGGCTTCGGAGGCCGTGCTGCATTCTGCGATAAAAATGTAATAACTATCAAACGATAACAGCGGAGCAATAAAGGTCATTTTTTACCATTCCACCATGACCAATTACCATTCCTCCAGTTTGAGCTTTTCCTCTGTGAGTAGCAGAGATCCATCTATGGTCCAGCTTCAGACAGATTAACTTTTAATATGATCAAACCTCAATAATAAGCGAGTACACGCTGCCCCCAAACCAAACCATTCCCAGCACCAGGCTTCTCCCAACAGCCGTCTCTGATCTGCTCCTCTTACTGTGGACAGGCAACTCCATCTTTGATTCGTGTTTCCAGAACAGACTGCCAAACACCGTTTTGGACAACCACTCTTTGGTGGCTTTTCCCAACAATTAAAACCGTTACCTGCAGGTTCTGTGGAGACATTTTGGCATCCTTGCAGACTCGCTTTCACATCAAGCGGTCCGTCTTTGGTCTGCCGAAGCTGGCAGCTGTTTGATCTCTGTAACACTTGTAGATGATGATCTTCACAGTGGGATGATTGATTTTCAAACCATCGGAGGTCTTTTATAAATCGTTTCCAAGACTCACAGCATTGTGACTTCTTCCTCTTGTGTAATATTTAAATATGAGACATTTACTTGGCCCTACAGCGAACTCTGCTCTGACTCTTGGAGTCATTAATCACTATCAGCCTCAGACGCTTGTGTGTCTTTGCACTTGCTTCTTGAGAAGTTTTCAGCACTTTGACTAATCCAGTACAACGTGTGTCACTGTTCTGTTCTGGAGAAGAGAAGGATGAGCACGCATGAAGCTGTCGAGCTGTGACGTTCAGGGGCGACTCGGAGAAGAGCGCTCTTGCACATTGAAAGAAACCAGCTGAGGAGGTTCAGACATCTGGTCAGAGTGGCTCCTGAACACCTGCTAGGTGAGGTCTCTGGGTAGGTGTACAACTGGGTGGCCTGGGTGAGGAAGTCCTGGGTGTCTTTGGAGGACTTTCTGTCCAGACCTGGAAAAATGGCAGAATATGGATGGATGAACCCTAACCGTAGATGAGGAGTCCTCAGTGATGGATGGAAAGATGTTAGAGGCAGTAATTTGTACAGATAATGAGCTGCTTTTCATTGGAACAAAACTGTCTGCCATTTAGACTATTCCATTTCACTAAAGTGTGTGTGTGTGTGTGTGTGTGTGTGTGTGTGTGTGTGTGTGTGTGTGTGTGTGTGTGTACAGAACACTGATCGCTGTGGAGTGGATCATCATTCAGCAGATACAGCACAGACACACTACACACCATCCCTCAATGCCAGGAGCCACTGCCAGCCTTCCAAATGTTTATGAGCGTGCTTGACGAGGGTGCTCGATGTGCTGTCGGATTTTCAGTGTGTGTGTGTCAAAGCGTCCATGTGTTGCTTATGTTGTTGCGTTCTTCGACAGGCTACAAATGACAAAGCTCAGATTTGCTGTTTTCTCGCAGACACAGTTAACTTCAGAGAGCAACTTGAAGACAGAAAAAAGGAGTTTGACAAGTTTTAGAAGGAAACTTCTCCTTCTTCCACTGCAGAAAATAGACTGTTTAACATATTTGGTAAACTGTGTGTGTGTGTGTGTGTGTGTGTGTGTGGGGCACCAAGCAAGGAAAAAAGGAAGTAATACTGGCTGTCAGTGTGAGCAATAAAGTGTCATTTTTCTATACTGTTGTGAACATAAACAGGTGAAATCACAAGTGTCTGACTTTCAATTTCCTGATTTTATTTTTCTCATATTTGACATTTTAATCAGTTTGTTGTCAGCTGCAGACTGACACATACTGCAGTGCCACTCCGCTGCTACTACAAGTGTCTGTCTTCACTGCTTATCTTAAGACGTCCTCGTGTTGACACTTTGGAAATATCAAACTCTTAAAAGAAAGATTTTGATAAGCAAGCAGCTTTTAGCCTGGTGCTGTAAAGCCACTCATACTGCAGCACGAGCTCTCTGTTTTATAAGAGTGAAGTCTGGCTTGTATAGACACTGTCTCATCTCTCTGATTACTTTCATCTTTCTATTTTTCTATAATCAGGCCGCCTCTTATCTTAATGGCATGTCACAGGCCTTTTGATAAAGCATATAGTTAGGGCGAGATCAGGTGACTCCTCCCTTAGTTACGTGCCATAGGTGTAGGCTGCTGGGGGATTCCCATGAGTCTTTCTTCTTCTCTCTCCTTTTTTCACACACTGTTTCCTCCCCTCACTCCCCCTCCCTGGTTCTGCTGGATGTTTCTTCCTGTTAAAACTGAGTTTTTCCTTCCCATTGTTGCCCGTGCTTGCTCCTATGCTTGTTGGGATGTTATTGTAGAGTCTTTAGCTCACACTGTAAAGCCCCATCACTGGGAATGTTGTTGTGATTTGCTGCTTTATGGCGAGAACTCAGTTAAACATATTATTTCTGTACTTATGTTGCTCCTTTCAAGTACAGCCAAGCAATAAATGTGACTTTAATTACTGTTATGAATTTCACTTCTAATCTTTATCAAAACAAGATAAGAAGTCAGGATAAAACAAATACTTTTTCACTAATTACTTCTGGAGAGTGTTTGGTCAGCCAGGACGAACAAGAAGAGGTAAAAGGTCACATAAGGTTTCCGCTGGTGAGTCTAACAGCAGCTGTCAGTGTCCCCGGGGTCTCACCCTGCCCGTTTAAGGTGATGTGCAGCCCTAGCAGTGGTCAGCTGTTGGGTCTGCTCATCCTCCAGGCAGGCCTGCACAGTCTGCTCACACCTACACTTGAACTTCTTTTGTCTGTGGCGGAGGCTGCAGTGTGGCTGTGGGTCGCCGTCAGGAAACAGGCTTTATGGCCAGAAACCGCTCCTAGTTTCTCCTACAACAGTAAATGTACGCTCTGGCTGAGGCTCGGGGTTCTTCGTCAGCACGGCTTTCTACTGTGTCTGACTGATTGTTGGTGAGCTTATCGTGCCCTAACAAAGGGGACATTTTTCACCACAACCAACCTCTTTGACATACACATAGATGTTTAACACCTTTAAAGACCCCATAAAATGCCTGCTTGAACTTTATGGAAGGAAGGAAGTGCATCATCAGTGATGACCTCATGCTGCAGCCAAACGTGCTGCCATCACATTAAATCTAAAAGCCTTTGCTTTTATACCTGATGGCTTCAGGCTGATGCTGATGTCTTGACGTTGTCTGTGGTTTGTGCGAGAATGAGGACAGTTTATGGATTCAACCTCTGCAAAGCTTAAATCCCAGACGTGCCCCTCCCGCTCTCGATGTTGAAAATCAGACTCCACACTTTTCGACTGAAGTTTTCTCACCACACTCTGCATGGCTGAACAGACCTGATTACCTTTTCACTGCAGTCGTTTTAGCCGTTATCTCTTCCGCCTCAGCTGTGTGTGGCCGTGTGTGTGCTTGCGCGGTGCACTATGCAGAGATGTGCCCCGCAGTGTACAAATGTCCTACAGCTCTCCGCCCTGCCGATGGCGGCCGGCCAGGCCTGAGTGCGAGGGAGAGGGAGAGGGACTGAGGGCGAGTGAGGTAACGCTGAGTTTAACGTGAGCTTTCGGGCCCTTCCCAGTAACAAAAAGGTGCTTATGTTTTAGCCAATTGGTTCCAGTGGAGCCAGGAGACAGGTTCCCTTTTTTTCTATTCAACAAATAAACGACTGAAATAATTTTGAGTAAAGCCAATTGGTGTTACTTTTTCATGCTTGGAGGGTTCTGCTGTTGGAACGCAAACTGGGCCGACCGGGGCGAGAGCCAAACGATAGCGGCAGGAGTCTTGGACACACTCCAAGGAGAAAAAGTAAACTTTTCCCTCCCATATGCACAAACACGACTCCTTTCTTCTTTCTGATTTCAGCGGAAAATCTGCCAACAATCAATTCTTAATCCATCAGAACTCTACTGACAATAACAACTTTCAGGTAAATCCCACTTTGGTGAGTTCAGAGTACGTTTTTGGTTTCGAGTCGGATACGGTGAAGATATGAAAGACGTGGGACGGAGAGCGTGATCAGAGCTGGCTGAATGATTGAAACCTGCTGAAAAAGTCAACATCGCTGAGACTTCACTGAAGTAGACAGTTAACTAATTAGCTGATTAGTTGATTTTTTTTTAATTATTCAAAAAGGAGAACATCATTAGTTCCAAGTTTCCAGATTTAAGGGTTTAATTTGTGTCTTTGTTTTGTTTTTATTCTTCGGTTTGTGGATTTTTGGAAACAAAGCTGAAATGTCACCATGAGCTCAGGACAGGTATTTATGTCTTCTGCGTTTCTTCTGCTGTATGTAGTCACATTATCCCTGACTGCCACTGCTACCGTTCCCACATTGGGATACTGCTGGCTTCTGTGTGGCGAGGTGTTGATTTTACCGCCCCGAGCAGCTTCATCTGGTCACAGGTGTGTCACAGATCCTCACACTGAGTTTAACATTAAGCCTAGTGCTTCTCCATTATGTTCAGCCACAAACAAGAGAGCCTCATCCTGCTGAAAGAAAATAATATGCTTGTAGCGAAGCCCCCCGAACGAAGGATGACACTTTACTGATGAAGTTTTGAAGGTTTAATGGTAGTTAACCATCGATCTCACCGTAACAGCACAGGTCCTTGTCTATGTCATGAACACCTTGTTCCTCTATCAATCTAAAGGCTGCTGATGACTAAATAAATCTCCATGGGCTCCATTAAACCATCCCCCTTCAAACTCCCACGATTGCCACTAAAACTGCGCCGACAACAGTTTCGCAGGAAATCGTCCCTTCAAAATATTAGCTTCAAAACTCAAACAGGAAGCTGATATTAGGCGTTGAGCCCCAAAATAAGGTGCAGGGAGCTAAATAAAAGTTTGTAGGGTTATTTACAATATTAATCATTATCTGTGTCGAAGACCTAACGGGTGTATTACAAGTGTAACTGGAAGCTGGGAACACAAAGTGGAAATGTTAGCTAGCTCCAGCTCCTTTACTTGACCGGTATGAAAATTGTGGAGGTAGACGGGTCTACAGATGAAGCAGTGATGGATGCTTTGAACCCAACACATTCACCTGAAAAAGATCATTTATGTTATGAAACCTGAGTGCGTGCAGGGTAAATATGGTTGCTGTATATATGGATTGTATCAGCGCTCTGTAAAAACTGTTGTCCTTTTTAGTTCTGGTCATCGTGTTGGTGGTTTTCCTCTCATGTTTAGTTAAGTTCGAGCGAAAGGCATTTTGTTTTCAGCTTATTTACTTTGGTCGTGTTTATTTGTTCGCATAGTTCGGTCTCGCTGGCGGGGAGTTTCACAGTCCCCGACTTCCTTTGGGAGTTTTAGGCCTTGCAGGTTTTAGGAAGTCTGTTTGTGTGCAGCATAAATTTGGTTTCAGTGATACCATTAATCTTTGTGTGCTTGTGTTTAAATTTATTATTGTTAATGCATGCAATAATTAGTCCTGTGGGATTTCATTTTCTTCTGCTGTGGGTCCTGAAGCATATTCTTTGCCTCTCGCCTGTGATTTCGCCTGTTGCACTCATTGTCCCCATGTAGAAACAACTTCTTTTAAATGCTCAGTTTTATAACTGCTGTAAGGTACAGACAGACGCATGTATATTGGGGTTTTGTGTGAAAGCTGCAGCTCTGCTGCTTAAATAGTTGATGGAGTTTGGACTGAAGTCTGTTTGGGTCTTTGGGGATGCTCAATTTGTTCAACACCAAAATAAACTGCGAAATCTAAAAGTGCAAAGCGAGAAATCCAGAAGGAGGCCTGTGACTTGTATGCAATGCCGACGCCCTCCACGGCTTTGAATAACTCCCGCTTCATCCCCGCAGCTAATTTTACCAATCACTCATACCATTAGGATTGATTGAGCTTATCTGGATGCCTAATTACCGAGTGATCCGGGCAGTCCACGGGGTGCGGAGAGAGCGCGGGAGGGGGAGAGCTAATTTTCAAAATGACACGCATATAGATAATTTGAAGTTTCCAGTTTTCACCTTTGTTCTAATTGCAGCCTAATTAGACAGCAAATTAATGTCTAAAATTACAAGCAGCTGAACCAACAGCGAAATCTTTGCTGAGAGAAATAAACCGATGCTTATATAAGGAGAAACACTGCTTCTTGTAATTTGAGTTTCTGTACAGCAAGTCCTAATTGAATGTTGGCTCTGCGTACTTTGTTCTCACACTCTGCAGAAAACCCATTTTGGTGGAAAATATAATTACTTCAAGTTGTTGAGTGTCCATAAAACTCTGTGTGTTTTATGACTTTTCTGGAAGCGTAAAAAGAATCGAAGAGTTACCTGTGATGTGAAAACGTTTAACTCGTCTGTGCGCTTTAAATAAAAGCGAGTGGTGAGCACAGACCTCACGCTTGCAGGTCCAAAGATGAAGCTTGGAGCTGGACTGCATCTCTATTTCTAAAGCCGGCACTAATAAATAATTGATATGGGTCAAGAAGAGAAGGTTAAATTCACAAGCTGCATATTTACCTGCATGTGGAATGAAATAAAAATGGACACATTTCTTGGCAGGCTCTTAAAACTCAACAGCGACAATAAAAAACCTTTAAAACTGTTTAAAACTGACTTTATCCGTATGACATCAGCATGACTATAAACAGCAACATAAGACAAACATCAATCAGTCAATAATTATAACCTCCTATCATAGTTTCACAGGGGGACATTTACTTTAGCTCTTTAAAACATCACATTTCACCTTGTGTAGTGTTTAGCTGGATACATACACAGGATTATAATGTTTACTCTTATGTAAAGGTCACCTGATCCATTCTTGTAAAGGCTCAGGTGACTGTGAACCAGCTGCTATAGGCTCAGGCTGCTGCTGCTCTTCACTCGTCACGTGTGGTTACGTCCCTGCAGCGTGCCGTTCAGCTTTGGTCCTCTCTCTGCCTGAAGCTGGAAGTCAATCGCTCATCGCTTGCAGAGATCCCAAGATTTGGTTGCCTAGGTAACCCTCTAATATATTTAATACCAGTTCATTAACCCAATTCTTCACAGTTTAGTCGCTGTGAGAAGATTATAACAGGTATCGTCCACTTCCTGTTGTCAGCTCCTATTTTGAAAGGTCATAAACTTTCTAGTCTCTGGTCGTCACTTCCTGTGTGTACGTAGGATAAGTCTGTGTTTTGCCTCTTTTTTGTTCATCTCTTTCCTCTCACCTCCAACTGGTTGTGGCAGATGGCTGCCCCTTGTTTCTTCCTGTCTTCCTTTCTTCTTCTTGGTCGTCTGATTGCTGGGCTTCCTTTCTAATATTCTATAGTCTTTACATATAAAACATCTTGAGGTGACTGTTGCTGTGATCTGGTGCCATATAAATTAACCTGAATTGAGAAGAAGACCTTTGACAAGTCCAACAGAGAAATGTATCAGGTGCTTGTCTGTGGTCCCACCTTCATCAAACTTTCTAAATAATCAACTTGCTGTTTCAGCAAAGATGATAAACGCAGCTCTGAATAGAACCACAGGAGAGGTTGTTACCTGGATGACACAAAAGCCTCAGCCTGCAAAAGGGTGCATTATGGGATGGAATTGGGTCTGTTTATTTTAGGATCCTTTGTTTGTCTCGAATGATGTTGCCATCTACGGGACCTCACAACAACATGGAGGTCTGAAGTGATGGCTCTTCTCTTTGGATGGATGTGCTATAGGCTTCATTACATTCCATTAGCATCTGACAGTTGTTTGTGTGTGTGGTGAAACTCTGTGTCTGTCTTGGTGTAGTGTGTGTGTGTTTCCTGCCATCAGAGGTATTTCTGTGTATCTTTGTGTGTGTGTTAGATTATCTCAGGCCTGAAATTGGTATGTTGAAGGTTGACAGCTTTCTGATGTAACCTCTGTGTGATGGAGGGTCACTAAGAGGTCTGGGGATAAAGATTGTCAACCAGGATTAGAGTGTGTGTGTGTGTGTGTGTGTGTGTGTGTGTGTGTGTGTGTGTGT
>NW_024582509.1:537823-601148 GCF_018398535.1 Haplochromis burtoni
GTGTGTGTGTGTGTGTGTGTGTGTGTGTGTGTGTGTGTATTTATCAGACTGGCTGCCGTCTGGCTTTGGCACTCGTGCTCAGTGTCCTTCTCTTCTGCTTGTTCCTCTCTGTCTTTAAATCAAATCATTTATAGAATTCTATTAACGAGAACTATAAATGCTGTTTTACAGTAAAGAATCAAGACAAAGTCTGCTTTACGGTGTCCCTACTCAATTAAAATTTATGCCATGATTGTTACCTTCGAAACACCCAAAAGAAAAGTGTTTAACAGAAAAAATGTCAAAGTGTCGACCTCACTTTGATCAAATTATATTTTCTGTTTTTTGGCTAAATTAAAGCTCACCCCTACCCTTGATGGGTCACCACTGACCACTGTTAGACTGTTCATTACACAGTCCTTTGAGGGGAAACAGTAGTTTTGTGATCTTCTTACCTTTGGTTGCTTTGAAAACAAGAACGGAGTCTGCAACTACTCGCAGTCAGCTGCTGCCTAATAAAGAGAAATCCATAGTAGTTGCTGGCAGTCCAACCAGAAAAACATAGATGTCCACAGATTAAACTGTGATTCTTCTTCGTCTTCTTCTTGTCTTTAGCGGGCGACCAGCGGCGGTGGTCTGCCGCGCAACCAGTACGCTGCTGTAGGTGCCGCAGGTTCTCTTGCTTGACCAACGATTATCTTCCACGCTTTTCGATCTAAGGCGATGGTTCTTGCCTGCTCGAGGTCAAGTCGAAGGGCCTTCAAATCATCCTGGATTTGTTTCATCCATGTCTTCTTTGGTGCATTTCGATGCACCCTCCAATCGGTGGGGCGGGTCAACCAGACTAGGCCATGGGGGTAGCGGCTCGGGTCCATTCGACAAATGTGGCCAAACCAACGGAGTCGGCGGCGCTGGATTAGGTCGCCGATCGTCAGTTGGCTGCCGCAGCTGGTGAGGATGGTGTCATTTGAATGACGGTTGCGAAAGGAAACGCCGAGAACGCATCTAAGGCAACGCATTTGGAAAACTTCGAGCTTGCTCAGGTCGTGTTTGAGCATTGTCCATGTCTCCGCGCCGTAAAGTAGAATGGGGAGGATCAGGGTTCGGTAAAGGCGGATCTTTGTCGCCAATGAGATGTTGTTCTACTTCCAGACCTGCAAAATGACACAGGTGTTTGCTTTTATGTAACCAGAATAGATCCAGTTTGCAACCAGCTGAGTTGCAGATGACTTGTGCTCATTGGTCCAGACTGACTCTGACTGATTGTAGTATGCTGGTAATCTGATTACCATCCCTTGCTGTGGGTGCTACACAGTCGACCTCTGCTGACCAGTTGGTTGGTGCAACTTGCAATCAGTAATTTAATGTTTTTGTAAAAAGAAAAATCAATGCAATCAGGTTGCAATCCTGTTTTTACTGAAGGGCAACTGAGGCCTTAGGTGTAAGGTCAGGGTGCATAGGAAATTATGGCTAATCACCAACCTACTGACTTACCCTGACTATTGAGGTGATATCTACTGAACAATTTCGAGCTGTTGGGTTTTGATGAAATCAATATACATGTGCTATATTGTGAAAGTGGTTTTAAAACTGCCCTGCTTCTTCTTCTTCTTCGCTACTGGAAAGAACTATTTTTTATAAAAATTGAATGCATTATTATTTTTTACATAATCAACCCACACTGCCACATGACCTTATATTTCAAAGGGAATATAATTATACTTAAAATTTACAAATGTGTCAGTCAGTTAATGATTTCAGCTAAATTCAAAGCATTAAACAGCTGTTGTTTCATGCACGATGAAGTCTTGAGTCTTAGGTTGACATTCTAACTCTAGTTAGTGTAAAAGACTAGAGGACCCAAACTGGAACCCTGAGGGACGCCTCAGGATTCGAGTGTGAATGAAGTGGGCGGGGAAAAAAACACTCAGATGAATCCAATTTTTCTGAGCACCAGGGAGCAGTGGCGAGTTATGAGTTTCAGATCATTACCTGTGGACTGAAAACCACCCAGCCTGCAGCTGCAAAGACATGTTTTAAAAGTAATGGACGTGTGATTCGTACAACGAACTTTTTCATGTGGCTTTTAGGCAGACTGACCTCTGACAGTTACACGTTTCATTTTTGATATTTTTAATGATATTCAGAATATGATGTGTCGTCACGGCAATGTAGAATAAAAACAATGAGCTCGTCGTCAGGCTCAGTTTTTCTCTATTTTCCTCTACAAACAGCACGGCTGATTATTCTTTCCATTCTCCCTCTTATCCAAAGCCAATTACTCTCTCTTCCTCAATCCCCCTCTCTGCATTCCTCCCCTCCAGCCCTCACCCTCCTCCCTGCCACCAATCTGAGGGAACAGGATCTATTGTAATAGGCTTACAGTCCTGACAGCCTTATGACTGGGCTGTTGGTTATTATAATTGGATTATGTTGGAGATAAGCTCGGTGCCAGTAAGACTCTTAAGTCTCAATCCGTAGTCCGTAGTTGGCTCCCGCCATTCGCACTTTTCTTCTCCAGTCTGAAGAAGCCCCTCTCAGCTTCTGTCAGCGGGAGGATCTGTGACTGTGTGCGTCCACAGCGAGTGCTTTTTCACTCACCGAGTGCAAAAGTCAACATGGTCCACCAAGGACTCGTTCAAATGCAGTATTAGAAACTGAAGATGCATCAGATCACTTTTCACGCAGCTGCAGTCATCTCAGTACAACCACAGGAACGCCTGCAACACATATTTTAAAATGCTGTTTGTGCGTTTGTTTCACGCAGAAAGTATTGGCATGCTGGAGAAAAGCAAAGCATGTACACTGCGTTGTTGAGCCATTCACTTCTCTTTGTAGCTTAATGAATAGTGCAGAGCATCGGTATTGTCATGGTTGAGGGTTTGATTCCTGCTGTGACCTCCTCTGCTGTAAGCACTTTCTCTCCTGCTGCTCACCCGTGATTGGGATTAAAGGACGTGTGCTGTGCACAAACTATTCTGTAGGGGACCTTTACCAAAGCCCCATGTTGGGAATCCCTTGTCAAAATCCCACAGTGTGAACCAGCAGATTAATGTTCCCGTGGCTCGGGGGTGGGGGAGTGATTACAATGGCAGTCAGTGACTTTATTTCATTTCCACTGGGATTATTGGGCATCAGTAGCAACTTCAGATGGAACACCTTCTGATTTTAACACATTTAGGTGCCATATTTTGTTAAAAGGCAAGAGTTAATCAGGTGAACGAGGCACCAAATAACAGAGGAACCGTCCGATTACTGAGTTCAACACCCCAATGTTTGTATTCACAAAGTGTTACCATCGATTCAGCTGAAATTTCCCCCAGGGTTGGCAAAGGGCAGCGTAACAAAGAAAACACATTTAACAGGGAGGGTAATGAATGCAGCGAAGCCAAAGTAGCAAAATTAGACTGATTTATGGTCTGCTTTATAAAAAAATCAAAATAAAGAAATAAAACAACAACAAGAGAAATGAGGTTAGAATAACACCCACACACACGGCTGGAGAGCAAAAGCTTCCGAACCAGCGGAGCAAAATATTTAACATTAGAATCAACAAGCAGCGAGCCTCCGATGAACAAGTGTGAGCAGAAAGCTGCAACACAAAAACAAATTACTTCAGTGAAATTCTTTTTGGACCATCGCATCTCCAGACGCAGCGCACAGCTGCTGGGAGCAGCCTGGTGACGGGAGCTGGCTCTTTGGCTCTGGTGACCGGTTTGTAGTCCAGTCGTTGGTGGAGGAATCCAGTTTCTGGGCAGTTCATGAAGAGGGAGACCAGAACAAAGTACTCTATGATCCTGCAGAATATTCAACAGTAACGAGCTCTGTGTTTCATGCCCTCGTGTGTCAGCAGACAGCACACTGAAACCTCCTTATCCCCACAGCCTCACAGCCTCCCTTTCACCTCCCTTTTTTGCTAGATTTCCCTCCCTGTGGCTCTGTTCTCTCCTCTCACAAAAGAAAACAAGTAGAAGGATCGATACTTTAACATGCCGGCGGTAGCTGTGCTAAAAATAATCCAGAGGTGCACAAGATGATGACCTTGAATTTATTTCTTCTATCATTTTCTAACAGGCCAGCAGTTTATTTTTATTTATTTTTTATCCATCGCTAACTACCCGCCCCAGTCTTTCCTATTCCCTTGTTAGCTTTGAGGTTGTCCTTGAATACCCATCAGCTGCCTCTCCAGCTGCTCTCTTCTCCAGCTGGCAACTCTCCTTGTTCTGCTGCAAAGCTGCTAGCTGGCTGCTGCACGTGGAACCTGGTTGATCCCCAAGGCTGTAGAGCAGAGTCGGGTCCACTATCCACAAGATGGTGCCGCAGCAGTCGCTGAACCTCAGCTGATTATAATGCGTCACAGTTTATGTGTATTATAATTTAATAGCAAAACAAAGTTTGCAGTGTCTTCAGTTAGAGACGATAGAAGATTACATACTTTGCAGTATTTAAAACCTCCGTGTTTACCAGTTAGCTGGCGTCACAAATGAGGGATCTGAGTAGCACAAATGGCTCATTTTGGATGGTAACTTCCCTCCGTGCTCTCGGGTTCCTCTCCCCCATCAGGCTCGACGTCTGTGTCGAATTTCACTTCGTTCTTTGCCTCCTCGTTCCTGTGAGACTGCTGCAAAGCAAAGCTGTCACCCTTCACATCAGGCCCGGTTTTTGGGTGAATACAGCGGTTCTCTCGCGCATGCAAATTACCCATGTGTGCCTTTTTCTTCTTCTTCTTTGGTTCCCGTTTTCTAAGGTGGCACTTTGTCACTGAACAACAAATCCCATTTTTCCTGAGGCATCCTGGGAAGCAAACTCTACCTCAGGCATTATTAGCTCCCCCACATGATGCACCACCTACGTAACCATCGCTCCCCATCATTTACCGCACTATCACATTCTCTCAGACTTGGGTAGTGGGCTAAAATTAACACCCCCACCCCCTCTGAAAATCAATCCTGCGCTCGGCCTCATCACGCTGAAGGGTTTTACAAGCTCGCACAAACGGCGGAAACCTCGGGACGGAGGAGAGGGAAGCAGAAAGTGGCTGTCATCAAGAGGAGAAAGGGATGCTGGGTAGGGAAAGGACGAGGGTGGCTGGGGAGGGATTGATGACCTGATGGCGGCGGCGGCACGCAGGCAGCCCTGATGGAAATCCCCCGCTGTGCGAGCCGCTTGATGAAACCGAAGCTCGTGCACGTTTCTCTGTCATTCCTGCTTCACTCCGCAGGTTTTTTCCACTATCCTGATTCTTGCTGAGTCACTCCATCAGTCGTCTCTCACCGCTGAGCTCTCGTTTTCTTCTTTGTGTTTCTTGTATCGGAGCAACATTTTTTATTTGTCTTTGCAAAGCTCGATGTCTTTATTACAACCTGATCATCCCATCGAGTACATGTGCACACATGGCGTTTTCCTTTAGTCAGGCTGAATTTTAAAGCTTTATTTAAATGATCTGAGTGTATTAATGGAAACATTTGAGAGCTCTGTTCCCTCCCTGAGAGCAAAATTCATTCAGTCCGTTTAAGTTAGGTTGAGGTACAATGTTCTCACACCCCGGTTTACAGATGTCAGCAGTTTTACTTTTTCTAGCTGGATGAATTCCTCTCAGTGCACAAAGATGAAATGTATTATTCTCACATCGTGCACACCGCTGCTGGAATCTCCGTGACTTATGTGACTCATACTGACTGATCATTCACTGGCTTTAAAGTAGTGCCAGAATTTTTTATCTCTCACCCAAACTGGTTCTGATTCTGGGCAAATTAAAAAGTTGTGGAAGTCGGAGCACCTGAATGTACAGTTGTGAGATGCACAGGCTAAAGATTTGTGCTAAAGAGCATTTGCTGCAAACAGGCTCTACTCATACAGGATGCCTGAGCAGATTTTTCAAACTATTTTAGCATTTTTTTAATTATCTATGTATTTCAAACCTCTTGCTCTTATTTTGAAGTTACCCTCAGCCTTCCTGTCCAGCATTTCTCGACTGGAAACCAGAATGCAATAGTTGCAGCTGTCTGTGAGCTTGAGCTTCTCGGGACTTTACTCACGGTTGTACTCGGTGCCTGTCGTGGCCTGCAGCTCGTGACTGCCTACTTTGGATGGGCAGAACCAGACTTGGTGCTGGAACGTAGACGCCCCAACATCTCTTCGGATCCCACTCAAAGAAAAGAAGAGAATAGAAACCAGACAGAAGGCAAAGTCTAACGATTTTATATCCCTGCAAATCTTCCAGCTAAACACAAGAAAAGGCAAATTTAATCCAAACCATGACAGTTTTCATGTCTATAATTGCATTCATCCCTAAACACTACATAAAATTAATTCCATATTTATTAATAATATTTATAATTGTATTTATACAATAATATTCATGTAATCGTTAACAGATGATCCACCTAGCTAATTTAGCTCTTACGTCGTTCACTTGCAGCCTGCTGAACATGCGTGTGAGGGTTTCTCGTCTCCCCTCCTAAATGTTTTTGACGTGGGTCACTCTCTGGGATGATTATTGATTGCTATGATACGGGCGTCACAATAGATATTTCTCCTGGACAGTTGGCGTGTAAATCAAAGCGCATCGATATCGATTTCTGCACAGCTTAAGTCACCGCAGAGCCCCGTGCGATGGATCACCTTTGACTCACCCTCTGAGGTCAGCGATTGAGATGGAGAAGCTGTCAGCGACGACTTCTAACACCCCCGCGTGAGACGCACACCTGGTGGATGTGCAGGTGCTGTAGTCAGCTCCAGTTGTTCCCCCCTCGGCAGGATCCTCATGCAAGTCTTTTCTTCTTTAGTTTGAAGTTTGGTTATTGTTAATTAGAATAGGTTTGCTTAGCTGCAAAAACCTGTAAGCAATAACTGTAACTGTAAAGCAGGGATCAGCCCATTCAAGAAGACGAATACTCTCAATCTCAAAGACTGGACTGAAAACGTGGATATCGTACAAACGAGCAGTGGACTGGATGGCGTGAGCATGCATATGCATTAGCATCACATCCAGATATTTATAGCTGATGTCAAAGTATATCTGGGATGTGATAACGAGGACACAGGTTTGAATACAGCAGCTCAGACTGATGATGGAACAGGCTGACTGTAGTCCACTGTGGACGAGTGGAGTCGGTGCCGTTATTGCATTTAAATTACACTCTGTGGGTGGGAAATGTGGCAAAGAGCAAGTATTAATTACACACAGCACAGTGCTGGGATTTACCGGCTGCGTTCTGTTAGGTGGAGCTGCTGCTTGCAAGCTCCGGCTCTGCATGTTTTTTGTTGAATAGTTGTAAAAGCAGATCGGCGGCACAGAAAGAGATGAGTCGACATGACTCAGCTGTTGTTGGTTGACAACAGCAAAATATTACACTTGGCCTTTTTCCCGAATCCGGAGCGACAGATGGTGGAGTGACCTGACCCGACACTTTTCCTTTATGCACGATTTAAAGTGAGGGTGTACGTCGCACACTTCCTGGGAATCGTTGCAAAGCCGGTGACTTTGTGTTTTTTAATAGGAATCATTTCTGCATGCAGGCTTAAAAAAGTCAAAATCCCGAACAGAAAGCAGCAATTTACCGCAGCCATCTGTCTGAGCAAAGGTTGCCCAGATTACCCTCGGTGGGAAGACTCTTTCCAGCAAAGGCTAATTAAAAATTTTAATAGCAGCACTTTGAATAATTCATTGTATTGCACAGTTGCTCCAAGAACAAGGCCGAGATTTTTTTTGTCATTTGTCATCTCTCCTCCTGTCGCTGTTTCCAGAGCTGTCTCATTGTCACAACAACATTTGTAGGAGACAGAAAATGAAGTCAATTCATTTGCATATCACATGTTTTACATCACAGTCATCTGTTGTTAGGGGCGGGGCCTGTCTGTGGATAACATCGTTATTTTGATACATTTTACATGTTTCTAGTAACAGCAACGATCGGCTCGTTCGGTGCTTCATGCCAGTTCGCTCACTGATAACTAATCAGCCTCTGCTGTCCTGTCAGGTGTTTCTCTCATCATCAGTGTTATTCAGCTGCCTCTGCAGGGAGTCTCCTCCCGTGGACGAATTTCAGCTCCACATTCCTGGATCACAGGAGCTGACAGTAGTCCTTCACTGTTCTCTACCTGCACACCGCCATTCAGCTGACTCTCCACTAAGTCTCCTATCCCTCGACTCCAACTCCGCTATACTGGACAGAATTTGCAAAATCCATACTCGCATACACATGGTTGGTCGAGACACTGTTTTTCTTTAAACAGAGGTCAGGATGGCAGAAGAAGAACTGCAGCCCAACATTCATCTCACAGTGTTGAGGATAAAATCTGAGCAAAACCAAGATACAAAGATTTCTAAGCTGAGCCTGCAGCTGTGCAGAGAGCGACGAACTCTTGAAGCTTTTCCTGCACAGTCACACATGTCCACGCTGGGAGGTAGGACAGTGGAAAGGAGTGGGTGTAGGTATTTAAATGTATCATTAAAAGCTTTAAAAGCAAAATCTGCACTCAAATCATTCACACAGATTCAATTATAGTCCCGTCCAATGTTCACAGCGATGCGTCATCACTAAAGCATTACAGTGGTGCAGCAATTACAGGGTGTATATGAGAAAGATACAGCAGGTGATACAATACTGTAAATGTTACGAAGATTTTACGATTGTTTCTGTTATTATAGGACATTTAAGGTGTTTGTAACGCGACCTAAATCTCTTACTTTATCCTTTTATTTCCACTATTAGAATAAGTCACATTAAAATAATAATTATAATAAAATATGGCTGCTTTGGTTTAAAGTTTCCTCTTTTGTTTAATGATTTCCTTTATTCTTTTTTTTTCTACACATGGCTCATCCTAATCAGTCATCAAGCAGACCGATGTTTCCTAATCACCTCCTTCACTGCAGTGGAAATCTGTTTTTCTTCCTGTGGATCCAGTGAGCTCATTCCCGATGAGACTTTGAAGGTCACAGCGGCTCCTTGATGGCTGCTGTACTTTTGATTCCAGCTTCTTTGAGGCAATAAGAAGGAAGCTTAGCACTAATATCACCTGAGTGCCGGGATTGGCTCCGGCAGGAGATGGGAGCTGGGAGATCCACAAGATAAACGGCGAGAGGGCGGTGGACCTGCAGCCCAATGTCGAGTCTCCCTGAGTGGGGTGTGAACGTGGAGAGATGTTACTGTGTTTGTTAGCAGAGCGCGTTGAAGAAGATGTAGTTGTTGACGGGTCAAAGCTGTGGCGGGTCTCTGATTGTGAAAGCTGTCCTTATGACCTGTGATGTGTCACGGGGCTGTTTGGTGCTCTAGAAAACTGAGATTACTAAGTTGGATGACGTTGATCATCTTTTTCAATTCAAAGCAAGTTGTTTGTGTCCCTAAAACGAAAACACGATGAAAGCTTGTGAAAGTAAAATGGGAAAATGCACTTACCACAGACTCGAGCTCCAGTTTCCTGGTTCAAAGTCAGGTATTTGTGCCAAAATGGCCTTTCTACCCCATTTCTACATTTACCTCCTTTTTTTTATTGGAGCCACTTGCACCATTTCAGGAACACTACGATAGGTTGTTTGCAGATGTTTGGAACAGAAAGATTGAAAATATTCTCAACTGCAATTTTACCTTTGCAATTGGCCGAGGTAACTGGGCTTTTAAAGGTCATACATCAAACGTGCAAACAATACTAAGTGCTGCTGACTCTTAGATGCTGGAGTGGGTAATGTCCTTCCTAATACCGGAGGAAGCAAACTGGACTCTGTGATCTGTAGTTTTGCTTTTGTGCATTTTTCTTTATTGCCTGTCTTCAACTCTAATGTCTGTCTCGGTGCTGCTCTCTTGGCTTCACTCAGTCTTCCTTGAACAAGACATTAATCTCAGTAGGACGAGCCAGTTAAATAAAGGTTAAGTAGATAAAACAAATGTGTAATGTGTCCTTGGTGACATCTTTACCCATTAAGTCTAAATGTAAAATCAGCAACTCCTCAGTTCCTCCTCGGCTTGTGCTGCTCGTAGGATAACACCATGACACCGCAGTCCACGGTGACTCTCTTAAGGGATGTTCAGGATCATTTTACTGTGTAATTAAAACCCTTGCAGCCCCCCCTTTGCCACAAATGCACAAATCCTGCCTTTGCCTCTAATTGTTCTGGCACCGGCTCTGGAGTGGCAGCGCCGGCCCTGTGCTGGAGTCACCGGACTCTGGACGGTCAATTTAGCTTCTAATTCTTAAACCTTATTGACTTGAACAGTCCTGTTATGTCCTGAAGGTTCAAGTTAGAGGGGGGATAAAACAAAGCGGCAGCGGGAGGGTAATTAGGACGCCGGAGGAAATTAAACGTGCTCGGAGTGTGGAGGATTAGAGCATTAGAGGAACGTACCCGTCCAAATGTTCAGTTTCAGTAAGTTGGTAAGTTAAAAAAAAAAAAATCAAAACAAGACTTTTAATATGCGTATGAGTCAGAATTTTAGGGAGACACTATTTGTTAGAAGAAAACACTGATGAGAAAGCACCCGAGGAACACATAAAGCTCATACTCAATCACGATTTGAGCTCATTTAGGTAGAAAGTGAATAGGACGGGGCCTAGTAGCGATCCCTGTGGAAACGAACGAGCCAGTTGTCTCTAAATTGTTGTATTCGCGCCTTCGTTTTATTGTTTTTAATAAGGAATAATGCCTTTAATATATTTTAATATTGCTTGAATTTATTGTCAGTTATTGCCAAGTGTCTCATGGCTCAGTTTTCCTCACTGCTGTGAGTGTACTACGCTTCGATGGCATATTGAGTCATTGTGGTGTTGGTTGATTGCATTTGGTGTACCAGCAGCTCGCTGACCAGTCAGGTCCCCAAACACATCCTTGTATTTCATCCTGCTCGGCTTCACGGCGCTACACCTACTCGCTTTGCACAAACCCGAAGGCTGCTGATGCAGAGTTATGGCTGCGATGGCTTCTCAGTATAGCACAGTGTGATACTGGTGGATTGGAAATCTCTAAATCAGGCCTTGGCTTCAGCAGCTGACACATAGCGCTGCTGTGGCAGCGGTCCAGCCGTGGCACTGCTACAGAGCCACTGAACTCGGCGACCTCTCCACGGCCAGTTTAGACACTGACACCATTTAATCCTCATCGATTTCAACAGTTCTACCATTATATCAAAGAAGAGCAGGAGGCTGAATACAGGGAAGAAATACGGCAGATGAACAGGAGCTCTGTGTTAATTTGTCTCCGCTGAGTCTTTAGCAGTAGTATTAATAGGTCAGGACTGTAATTTGATTTTGTCTCTGCGTGCGTGGTCATTAGAGGAACGTAATAAAAGTATAATATTTTAGGATCATTTCATTTTTTCCCCATCAGCAGCTTGGCTAAACTCTCACTGGTAGCTTTCAGGGGTAACTAGCTGTAAGTTTACAGCTCGAGACCTGCAGACTTTCAGTTTTCAGACACATAAAGAATACAGACAATCAGCTGATGGTTATTTGTGTCCTGCTAACTCAGCAATTGAAGATGGATTTAATCGTTAAACATCTGATTACTCAGTTAAAATTGTCCACATGGTCACAACTGGATAAACACCTGTTAATAATCAGAGTAAATCCCCTCTTACCTCTGCAGGACTCATTCTGAGAGAGACCGATCTACAAGAACCTGAAACAAACTGGGAATGCTCCAGGCCACCAGGTTTCCAAGCCTAGATCCAGAGCCACTAGAATCTGACCAACTCAGACTTGCAATGAAAGTAGCATGTAAAAGAAAAACGACCAGTGGAGATTGACGAGTGACAGAGAAACTAACTGAACGAGAAGAAGGGTGTTGCTGATGTCTGAATGCTGCTGCATCATACTTATCTCAGCAGTGGTTTTATACCAACAGTTTGTTGTGTTTCCTCTGGACAGCAGGTCCTGTTTGATAGCCTCAGAGGCCACCTGCTGCTGAGCGGAGCTACGGGTTCAGCTGTAGGATATCATTTACCGCCCGATAGGGGACAATCTTGCCTGAGAGTATGGCAGGTTATTATCAGGGCTGTTATACCTCTATATTACTGATTGCCCTTACCACTAACCGGTCTACTAACCAGTAAGGGGGGGGGACTCCAGAGGCAGAAGACTTGAAAGAAGACCTCAATGAAGGTTGTTAGTACACTGCAGAGAAGTTGTTGTTGCTCTTTAAGGATAAACTGTTTAGGCTCGTTTTTTGTCCTCTAGCAGCTCTGTTTTTCAGAAGTTACAGACCTCCACGTCACAACCTGCTTTGGCAGAAGTTTACTGGCAGAGAAATGTTGCCTGATTTCTTCCCTAGAAGTTACCCGAATAACGTGTTTGGCAGACCTGGTGAAAAGCTGTACGTGGTGGTAGTGCAAGGCACAGTCAGTTTAAATAAAACTTTAAAGAACACGCTCTTAGTGACTTATGGTACACTAGAAGTTTACGTTTTTTAGGTACACCTGTTCAGCTGCTTGTTAACTCAAATATTTAATTAGCCAATCACAGCAGCAGCTTCAGGCAGATCATTGATGGCCAGATGATGTTCAAAGTCAGCACCACAATGGGGAAGAAAAGGGATTTAAGGGACTTTATTATTGATGTCAGACAGGCTAATCTAAGCCTTTCAGAAACTGCTGATCAGCTGGGATTTTCCAGCACAACCATTTGTAGGCTTTACAGAGAGTGATGTGGAAAAGAGGAGATCCAGTGAACAACAGCCTTGTTGACACCAAAGGTCAGAGAATGACCAGACTGCTAAAAATGATAGGAAGTAACTGAATTAACCACCCGTCATACCAAAGTATGCAGAAGAGCATCCCTGAACAGTGAAGCTGCAGGAGACCACACCGCCTCTCCTGTCAGCTAATAATCGTCATAAGCTCAGCAAGACTACACAAAAAAGAAAAACATTGGCTAGTCTGATGATTTCTGCTGCAACATTCAGACTTAATGGTCAGAATTTGGTGTGAACTTCATGAAAGCATGGATCACTTACTGGTATCAACTGTTGGTGGTGCTGGTGGGTGTTGGCACACTTTAGGCCCCTGAGTAAAACCTGAGCATCACTTAAACTCCACAGCCTGCTGGAATATTGTTGATGACTATCCTTTTCTAACCCATCTCAGTGAACTCAAACAGCTCCCACAGCATCCAGACCTCACTTCAGAAAAGCACTGTCGTATATGGTGGGACGGTAGTTTTGGATCATGACTCTGCAGCAGCTGTGTGATGCTATTGAGTCAATGTGCACTAAAATCTCTGAGGAATGTTTCCAGCGCCCTGTTGAATCTGCCATGAAGCATTAAGGCGATTCTAACAACGTCCAACTACTGAAGTTGCCGGTTTAGTGCGCTACACAGTTTGTGTTACTGTGATGGACCGAGCAGTGAAGGAAACTTAAACACAGGTTAAAGTCCAAAAAAAAGATTTTTTATTTAACCCAAAAAACATAATTGGTTAACTCATGCAAAAAGAGTCAAAATCTTGGGCCCATAAAAGAGGTCAAAATAACAAAACTACTCAAAGTTGACAACACTACGGATAACTCAAACAAACTGACCTCACGTAAGGAGACAAAGGGGAAACTTACATAGTGGCTGATCAGGCCACAAAAACAGGAGAAGGGGTAAAACACACAAAACCTAACTAAACCTAACATAATGAACTCCAATTCCCCCCCCCGGTCCCGAGTTATGGTATGAACCAATTTGCAGTCTTCCTTTAAAGCTTGCTCCGCCCCTTTTCCACCTCTTGGCTCCTTAATCAAAAGACTGGAACAGCTGCAACTAAGGTAACTCAGAAAACAAAAGATTAATCATACATAACGGTGTAAACTAAAATGTGCGCACTTATTTTAGAAGGCAGTGTTATGTGGATATGTGAATTAACTCTAAACCAAAACCAGTTATTGTCCTGTAAATTAATTACTATATTTAAAGAAAGACAAATGTGAATGCAATGTTACTTATAGGCCTCTACTAACATGGTGGGTATTACCACTGTGTGGCTGTAGGTGCAGCCATCACAGTTACCAATAAGAATGTAGTTTAATGTAAACTGTTATCTGACTGTTTCCCATGTTTAACACGTAAATACATCACTGAGAAACCGGCATCAGTCACAGCAGAAACTTCTAGCATGACATTGAGAGTAATCCCACAGCCTCAGACACTCGTATCAGGATCCAGACAAGGCGACCTCCCATTAGAGCTCCTGCGCTCGCCTGCAGATAAACTTTAAACCACACTCGGCTTTTTGTTTCTGTTGACTTACCTGCAGGCCGCCGTTTCAATCCAATCTGCATGGCAAAGAAAAAAAAAAGTGTTTCCCACTTGTTAGCCGGAGGTGGGCAATTAGTTGTTTCACATACTGTTTCTCCAGGAGTCGTCTGAAATGCAGCCGTGCTTCAAGTGGATAAGCCCTGCTGGTGGCCGTGGGCATTAATTAGAATTCACCGTGAAGGTATATAATTTAACCGCTTGTCCAGCATAATGTGTTTCAAGAGCACTATTGACTCCTGCATTGTGGCTCTAATTTGTATTTACCTTGCCCTTCGCTCTGCTCACCTTCAGCTGTGAAAACAATCCCAATTATTTCGGGCATTGGCAGCGTTCTGCTTTTTTAATGCTATTTTTTGGATGATTGTGTTTGCCCCTTAAGGAAGAGACATCCTGCTGGTTTTTAATAATTTTTTAATCTCTGAATTCCTCGCCTCCTAGCCACCTTCTTTTTTGTGATTCCTGAATTAAATCAAATTTGACTGATGTAAGCTGAATTAGCCACTGCTTATGAAAACGGTCCGTCCGTGCGTTTCTCTCTCAGTCGAGCCGATGCTGCTTGTGATGAACACCGGCGTGCCGTCGGCTCCCTGTACATCTTTTTCTGAGCCAAGTGAACCGTGTCGCCTCCACCAAATAATTAATTTCTCATCCGTGCTCCCGTCCTCGCCTCCCCCTCCCTGTTCCTCTGCTCTGAACTCTTGGCTTATAGATTTCACAGTTCAGGGAAGTTGCAGGGGAATGAAACTGTAATGGGCTTCTCGTTGTTGCTTGTTTTCACAGAATAATGGAATAAAAATGTAGCTGGGAAATAAACAACACCCCTCTATTTTTCTTCCTCTTCCTCTCACTCTTCCTACCACTCTCTCCCTTTGGCTTTAGATTGTTATACACTGTGTTAATCAGATGCTAGCTTAATGCAGGTGAAATGAAATCATGTGTGCACTGTAGCTGAACATTAGATTGGACTGGAAAGGAGGAGCTTGGGTGATGGGGTTATTTGTTATTTGAGCTGCTTTGCCCGTCAGCCGTGCGGCGTGCTGCAGACTTTAAACCTGTGACGTGTGCGGCGTCGCAGTGTAGAAACCCTGCTTTAAATATTTTGGCTGTTTTGGGCCTGGAGGACTCAGGTGCTGACTGTCGCTGCTAAAGTAAACAAACGCATGTCTTTAACAAATGCACCACATAGCTCCTGGTTTAGCTAAGTGATGCTAATGTTCCTGTTCTGTGCAGTATGGGGGAGGGGCTAGTTTGAAAGATTATTAGGATTACATGTTGTTGAAAAATGTGCAGGCAAGACAGTCACACTATGTCCGCTATCGCTAGCCGCCGTTTCTGCTGCTGCTGGGTTAAAAACAGGAGTGTACGATTTTGTACACGTGAACCGGTCACGGCAGATGGCCCCGCCCCTCCCTGAGCTTGGTGCCTTTTGAGGTTTCTTCCTTTCAAAAGGGAGTTTTTCCTTCCCACTGTTGCCAAGTGCTTGCTCATAGGGGGTCGTCTGATCGTTGGAGTTTTCTCTGCATTGTTGTGGGGTCTTTACCTTACAATATAAGTACTTTGAGGTGACTAATTTGCCGCCAGATAAGTCGAATTTTTTAAAACAGCATTTTAATGCTACATGAGCACAGAAGCTCAAATATTCACGGATTATACGGAAAGATGAGACTTTGTCGGTGTTGTCGGCGTGGTGACGCCTGTCGTTCAGGAGAGTACTGCAGAGAGTGTGATGACATTACCTGAGACAGGCTTCAAATTTGTCTTGTGGTTTTGCCTTATTTGTTTTTACCTTTTAAAGGTTAAAGTTGTGTTTCAACAAGGGTGAACCTTCCAACAACAGCAGAAAGTCCTCCCGACAGTCCGAATCTGGTGCAGGATGCTTGTTTACTCCGTTTGTTAACCGTTCACATTATTACTCCAAATGATATTCAGATCTGTTACTCTGAAGCTGTTGTTTTTTGGTTCCACTTTTCAATGTTTACTGAGAAAATAACCCAGAAAACTCCTGCTGGCAGGTACCATAGTGTTTGTGTAACATTCACATACATCTATCACCTTAATCAGTGATATTCAGTTTGTGGATTGATATTTTTCTAATAGCAGAACTATTACGTATTACTTCACAACACTCACAGAAAACAACATACCCAATGATCTCGAGCCAAAAGCTTTGAGCTGTGAACACAATTACATTCCTCCTTGAATTCCTGATATGAAAGCTGCATTTTTTAAACGACATGTATTTAATTCAAGCCTGCCGTGCACAGTTTAAAAAACGGAGGTTTTACCAGTTTGTGTGAAGAATCACAATACTGAACAGTTGTTACATATTAAGTCCTTTCAGCATAAAAATACCTGATTTTTAGGGATGAGTAATCCAACCACCTAACATAGCACTCGCCGTGCTCATTTAAACGTGCATAATGCACAAAGAGACGTTTCACGGCGTTGAATCAAGAAGTTTTCGTCAAAACTTTCTTGAAGTTTTGCTTTTGGATTTTTGTTTTGGCAGTTGCTTGTTCAATTTGGATGCTACCTGTGCAACCCACCTCCTCACACACAAAGGAACGCTGAACTTCTGCCAACATCAGCAGCAGTTTGTGGTGCAGTGATGAACTCTGGCTGCAGCTCCGTTGTCAGACAGACATTCAGGAAACTTGGGGTTTTGTTCTAAACTTACTCTGACCCGTAACATAGGAAGTAATCCTCCGCGGCAGAGGATGAAGTTGCTACTTTGCAGTGTTGTCATTTGATAGAAAGTTTACTTTTGGAGAGAAACTGAACTCCTGAGACTTTCTTAACGTACTGCCTCAAACAGCATGTACTTTCACAAGTTCACTAATTTGCAAAGGTTCAACTGTTGGACTCCCTGATCCGCTTTGGACACCAGGCAGAGCTCTTTGTGTGACGAGCGCTGTTCCTGACGCTCGAACCCCAGTTAGCTCCCCCGTAGCACTGCTCTTTATTGTGGTTACATGAATATGCATAGGTTCATTAACATATGACATCTTACATAGGCATGCATGTGAACAAAGAGTACTGGTCTGTGTGCACGTGTAGGTATGGCCCTGTGAACGCCTCCCTAAAAAGCCAGTGCCAGCGGTCCACCAAAACAAAGGGCTCTTATGCTTAAACAGACACAGAGTAGGTGTCCTCCTATACCATAAATCAGTAAGAGAAGGTACGACCTCTCTCATGACCTTAGGATGTGTGTGGAAGGCACACAGAGTCTTTGCAGACTGCTAAGGGTCAGACATCCTATCACTATACAATATATCTCTAAGCATAAATGACAATCCAACAATATAAACCTAACAAAGGGAAAAAAAGTTGGTAAAAATGACGCAGATAATGTAAAAAGAAAAAAAAATTAACTTTGCAAATTCGTTCTTGCACATTTGCACAAAACATTAGGATGCTGTGTAAATAAAAATAGAATAAAATGATTTACAAGTCTCATAAAGCCATATTTAATTCACAATATAGAAAACGTATCTATTGCTTGAACTGAGGAAAAAATACAGGCGGTCGCCATCACTCAGCCTTCTAGCAGATACAGCTGTGCCATTAATTTGAAAATCCTAGGGGACTTCCTTATCAAGTTATTACATTCAAAGGTTTTTCAGAAAACTTGACTGAGGTTCTGTTTGTTCTGGAAAGCAATGTCTGTGTTTGGGCTCCACCAGAGTCTAAAGTTGAGTCAGATTTCAGCGTGCTAACATCAAAATGGCCGAGAATAAATGAGATGGAAATCAGTTTGTGATTCGTGGAGGAAAACTTGGTCGCAGAAAAAGAAAAAGCGGGCGATTTTCTGCTGCGCAGCTCTCTGCTGGGCTCGCTGCTACATGTAAAACATATTCTCTTTGATGCATATCAGATCACTCAGTCCCCATGAGGTTCCGTACACTCCCTCGCCCTGTGTGTGTGTGTGTACGCGACTGTGTGTTGATGCAGGGAAGGTCGGGGGTCGGTTACTGGGACACTAACAAACAGGCAGACAGGCGTGCCAGCAGGCCGTGTTGTTTCTCGTCTCTGAAACCTCATTTTCGCTCATTTTCCAGGAATCGCACAGCCAGTAAAACACCGTAGAGTCCCACCAATTTCACAGAGTACTAAAAAAGAAGACGGTACATTAAACTGGAGCAAACAGCAGAAGCATATTTGCTGTTTGAAACTTTCAGTTTCACATTAAAACTTTTAGAACAGCAGCTAATTATACAGTGACTGCTCTGAGGCTTCAATCATACTCGCTATGTTAAAAGCCCAAGTTTGCCCATCAGTTTCTATACACCATTAAATTAGTATTCTAGTGTTTCATTATTGCCCCACCTCCTAAAGTTGGGGAATTTTTAATATTAAAGCACCGACTGAGGGCCTGGCTCTAAACCCCGGCGGTCACATCATCCATTTAGACCCATTTTTATAATCCATTTACCGGTTAACCGCTCGTTCCTGCGGCTGCGTCGCTTGGCTTGTTCGCTAGCTGATGAATGCGGTTAATGGACTTTTTCACGCGGGCTCCCTTAGATGGGAAGTTCTGAACAAAGACTGGTTTTAGTGGAGCTTCTGGGAGTAGGATGACCTTTGTCCAGTTGATGGTGCCGGGTGTCTCGGCTCTCCGGTGGGCCACAACGAGAGCCCGACTCCTTACTGACCTGGAGAGTTGAGGTAGAAGGGCGCTGAATAACTACCTGCAGGTAATAAAAAATAAGTTATGAGACACTTAAATACAACACAAGAGTTAAACTAAAACCTAAAAATGTGCTACAAAGCACTAGTAATATATCATCACTGTGATATTAAGACAGGACCGGATGTCTTAAAACACACGCAGTCAAAGCACGTCAAGCACGATGAATTCCACAAACCACTGAAGCACTAAGACAAAAACACTCAGATGAACTGAAACATCTGAAATCTGTCAGAGTTGAAAGGAAACTTGTCAGTCTCGTCCTGTTCAGCAGGATGAATAGGAACAACAGACTCCTTCAGCATTGTACTGCTCTCATTAAATCCTTATTATTCCTCTTCTTCCCCTCTAATCAGCCCTGTTGACAAATCTAAACAGCTCTGTGACTCCTCACTCTGATGTGAAATTAAAGAAATGAGGCTTTGACGGCGGCTCGGCTGCAGGCTGTCGGTGACGTGCCTCTGGGATGTGACGCCCAAATAAGTCATTAAAATTAGCACCCCGATCCCTTTTACCTGTCGACTGTAGCTTTATTACCTTTCTGATGTGCGTTATTTGTTTCTTTCCTGTTGCTGCGAAGACTTCTTGGTTCTATTGTGCCAGCAGTGACAGGAAATGTGTGAAGTTTTTATTCAGCAAATGAAATAAAAGCCTTTTTTCAAACATAGTTATGGCTTTGAAAGAATCGCTCTCTTCATTTAAAGCCCACAGTGAAAATCTCGGACATTCGAAATGAAGCACTTCACTCTGTTCTCTGTTCTCCATGCTTCTGTGATATCGACGTTCACCAGAATTAAGCATGATGGTTTCAGTCCTTCAGCTTGACTCAAAACAGCTTTAACAAATTATGAATTCGTTACTTGCCAGACTTTTTGGCTACAGTAAAGTAAAGCTTGGAGAAATTTGAAGTGTAAGCCGAGGAAATGCCTTCAATAAAATGATCACAGCATCCGCAGACTGTGCTCAGCTGTCAGCCCTCCACACAGGGAGTGTGATTTAAACTACTTCAGCATGCCCACAGTTAGTAAATAAGTGCAAGCCACTTTGCAACCCAAAAAGTGAATGTATGGTTGTAAAGATGACTGACAATGAAACTTTGAAGGACGAAATCTTTAAATATAAGTAAGTTAAAGAGATGTCAGGCACCAAATCAGGCTGTGGTAGTTCATTTATTCAGATTAAAAAGGAATCCTGAATCCTACAGACAAACGGATATAAGAATCGTAAAATATTGAAGCAATAATTGTAAATGAAACCCTATCGCTGTAGTGACCAAAGAAATGCATGGTGTCTTCATGTGAATTTATCAGTAAACCAGTTGAACACGGGCGGAAACGTGTCTAATGGAAACGAATGCTAATAAAATGCATCAGACTTCATGTTACACCGCCCTGCAGCCCCTAATCTCTCAGCACTGGCAGTGCAAGAGTGTTCAGCTGTTGCTAACTGACCAGACGTGGTGAGGTGTGGATAAAGGCTGAGGCAGGCTGTCGGGTAGACACACCGGCGCTTTTAGCTAACTTATTATATAATTTGAAATAAAACCTCTTCTCTGTGGAATTCTGGTGTTAGAATCCATATTTATGTTGCAGATCCGGCGCCGGGTCGTCACATAAATGGGGGCTCGTCCGGGATTTGAACCCTGGACCTCTTGCTACCCAAGCAAGAATCATCCTTGAAAAAATAGATCTCGGTTCTGAGATTGACCCTGCCCACAAACCCCTAACTCTCATTAGGTTAACCTGCTGGATGAGGAGAGGTTATCTTAGGATTTATAGGATACTTGACTCTTCCAATTTAAAAAAAGCAGCAAAAGCAGAATTCAGAGTAGAGGAAATAAATGGCACCAAAGAGACTCATCTCTATGAGTGGTTTATTATTAGAATAAGAACAAAGCAGAAACCAAATAAAAAGTCAGGATCTTTTCTCAGCTAGTGTTCTTGGCCTGTACAAGTGAACATGGACCTGGGTGGTACTTGGGCACAGCTAAGGTGCCTGTGAGTGGTCCCTGTTCCTCTTCCTCCTGCTGCTGCTCCTGAAGTCCTTCCAGCTCTCTGTATAAATAGCAGCGTTCGAGGCATTTTGAAATGAGTCCAGCTTGGCCCGTTCTGCTCGCTGCAGCGAATTCATCCATTATGCAGAGCCCAGAGTCGCGGCCCCTCCTCTGCACACTCTTGCAAACCTGCTGCTTCTAAGTAGGCATACATGCATACAAACATATGCATAATCACTGTCCAATGCAAACATATGACAGCTCTCTCTCTGCCTCTCGCAAGCACCTCGTGACAAGAGCGCAGTGACCACATGCCAGGAGGCGTGTTACAAGCACCCTGTGTTTGTGCTACATGATTTATTTAGTGTTTAAACATTCACACCATTGTGCCACCTGAGCTGCTTGAAATACACCGCATACATATTCACACAAACACCGGTGTGCACATTACTATTTTCCTCTATAAATCTCTGCGCCTCCTCCTCTCGCTGTGGAGCAAATAGGCCTCTGAACTGAACCGTGCATCTGGAAAGTACGGCACATTACAAAGCCCCGGCACCGGGATGAAAATTTGAATTGCTGCAGGATCATAGTTCAGAATTTATGTACTCAGACTTTTAAAAAATGGACAAACCACAGGGGAGGGGAACGGCAAACACAAACAGTCGTGTCAGAGAGACAGCGCCGGCGGGGCACGACAGAAACACCCGGCCTCGAAGGAAACAAAGTCAAGAGGACAACACCACAGAGGGTTTATTCACAGAACGACATCCAGAGTCCATCTAGGGCAGGGCTCCCCGGCTAAAAGGAGGTCCGCTGCCTCCGTCATCCAATCAATCTGAGGTCCCAACGTTTTAAATGACCCAACAAAAAATGTTTCTTTCGTTTTTTGTCTGATCAATTATTCATATGTCCATTAAACCATCTGCTGAACAGACAAGCGCAATCCAGTTCAATACCAACATTAAACAAACAACAATTTAACAATGAAATTATGCAGTAGTCTTTGTGGCATCTGTTGCACATAAACCAACATTAAAGTGCAAACAATTCACCTAAAAAAAACCCCTCAATATTCAGGAAAATTAAGAAGTGATTCAAACTGTGCAGGAAACATGTTTGACAAACTCAACACAACTTCAGTGGGAGAAATTTGCATTTTAAACTTCGTGTGAAATGGGATCAATGCAATTCTTAAGCATGCACGCAAATGTTCATTAGTCAGCTGTGAGTGAATTTTGTCGATTCATCTTTAAATTTCAAATTTTCATAGTATTTTTGACAAAGCCAACTTTATTTACTCAGTCATCTCTGCACTTCCCAAGCTAGTAAGTTAGTTCTTCTTTGTCGTTTTTTTGGTGGTTGACGGTGCAGTACTGCCCCCAGCTGGCTTGAAGTGTGGACCTGAATGTCACTGACCCACATAGCTGCCCGTCGCGCCTTTTCAAAAGTCAGAAACGGCCAGAAATAAAATATTTACCTACATGGTAAATGAGAAAACACTTTGCGGTCTGGATTTGGACGGGAGTCCGGGCGTTGGGGACTCTGATCTATGGCCTTGAGGAAAGATCCTCAGGCTGATCACGGGACAAAGGAAACACTACAAAGACCCCGTTTCCTTCACTGTATTACATCCAGTTTCATTACAGTTGGCACTAAATTTTAAAGCTCTTCTGTTATCTTTGGTAGCAATAAGTTGTCAATCAAGCTCTGATTAATGGACAGTCAATACAAACCAAATACAAACTTGGTTTTATTCAATAAGTTTTCCGTAGATATTTTCAAATATAAACATTACCTGTTAGCCATGCTTTTAGCTCACCATTTTTATTCAGAATTTTAGCTTGTTTAAGAGTTTCTGTCTCGTATCAAGCCCTTTCAACCATTTCAAAGCCTAACTATTCAAAAAAAGCATTTTTTTTATTGATTATTTATTGGTTGAGTGAGGAACGCCCTGGAAATCCATGACTTAGTCCAATCAGCATATTCGCTTTGAACACTTTCTATTCTAAATTGATTCAGTGGGTTTTGTAATTACCAAGTAAAAATGCTAATTCATATTTTATTACCTGAGGGGTTAACCTGCCATTTCCAGTCACCTTCGTTGGCTTCTGGCCGACTCTAACGAATCGCCTGGTTCTGACTTGTGAACGCTGCTCACGTCCACCTCTGAGTGGTATTAATTACTCACAGTCTGACACTCTCCAAAGCCAAGCGCTGTGGCGGTTGTTGCATTATGGATGCGTCCACTGCCTGCACCTTTCCACCGTTTTGATGGACAAGCGAGCGTGTGGTGCTGAAATCTAATTGCTCGTTTGTGCGGGCAGGGTTGAAGCAGTCGGGGTAACCACTATATTAGATCCCTTCATCAGTCTCTACTTCTATTGGACCGCTGCTTGTTTGACTGTCATTTGCGCCGGCTCTGTTGTGCTGGTGCTCTCGTTCTGGTTTTTAATGAAATGGCATCAACTCAATTTCCTCTTCATAACCAGCCTTCAGGTATTTTCATTTCCAGAGATGCTGTTATCAAAACCAAAGGAAATGCTGTTCTCCAATTACAGTAGCATGTGTGCACAGAGGTAACAGCCTCTTCATTGTGCCTCCATTATTTGCGGTAAAAGGAAGTAGAGTCTGTTCAGCTGTTTGAACTGCAGGACACTAACTGGTTGGTTTACAGTGAACGTTCAGGGTTAGAAGGTTTGATGGCAGAAAACCCAGTTGGCTCAGTTTCTTGTTAATTGAATGAGAACCACCAATTCACGAGAACCACAGAACGAATCTCAATGAAATATAAATTATATTGTTTTTTTTATTCTTGCTGAAAACTCTTGAATTTCTCTTTAAGAATCTTTTCTTCTTCTTTTTTTGTCTTCCTGCTGGTGTATCCGAAGCCCTCGCTTTAATGGGTTTAACATTTATAAACAGTAATGGAAAAGAAAAGAGCAGGCTGTTATCTATTGAATATCAGACTTTATTGGCTTCCTCATTCAATTAACATTTCACATTTTCCATTCGTCGGATCATTTTACCCGAGGCACCTGACAGTTTAATGAGGGCGACCGCAGTCGGTGTGGCTTTCCTGAACGAAGCCCTGCCAGTCCCACATCGTCTTTATTGAACTATATACATCGCATTAAGTCAAAACAATGGCTCGAATAAAGGTTGTCAGAATCTCTGCTTTAGTACCACAGGTCAGTATTTAACACTGATTACATCGGAGATTAGATTGAAGTACTGGGAAGCTGTCTTCACTTTCAAAGCACTTTAAAAAAATCCTTAAAATAAATGTAATTACATTTTTCTCTTACACTTTTCTGATTATACTGAGCTCTGCTAATCTGCCAGCTGCCTTTTCAACCCTCGGTGAATGGATTATTTTCCTTGCAGGGATTTATTGTCTGCAAGAAAATTATAGGACATTTGAAGGAAATGGTGCCTATTTTCAGTACGTCAGGTATTTGCTAGTTGAATTCCTCCTTCTAATTAGTCATAGTTATAATCTACGTACTAGAACTGAAAAGACACAGTTCTGATTTAAGGAAGGGAGGTGAGCTGTTACAAAGCTTATATCAGTGTAAAAGCAATCACTTCTGCAGTTATGGAGGGGGTGGGAGGAGCTTTAAGATCCATCCCTACCTGACATCACGTCATGGCTTTAGCACCTTAGGCAGCAGCTGGTATTGCAGGCATGCTTTTCCACATCAGTGGTCTTCAGTTCTTCCTGGGAGGTCTCGATATCCCATCTGGGAAATATTCTCTCTCTCTGGGGTCTATCCTTAGGTCTCCTCCCAGCTTGGTGTGCCCAAAAAAACCTCTAAGGGGGTGTACGCGGGAGGCATTCTGATAGGATGTCCAGACAACCTTTAGACGGCTCCTTATGAAGCTTATTGCTAACGCCAACCTTACGCCTTTTCTGATGAAGCCAAAAGAACGTTATTCCAAGATGCTTTTAATTTGAAATCCTTGAAGATGTGCAGTTCTTCTACAGTCACCATCAGAAGTAGAAGAAGCATCTTCCATGATTGGGTTGCAGATGTATGCACAGGGGCCGTGTCCTGTTCTACAGACTATAAAAAAATCCTGAAACAACATCGTAATAGAAACATTTTTTTTAATGTTCACGATGCACCATGGAAAACCGGTTAAAACCAATAAATAAATGTTTAAAAAAATAAATAAAATCCTGGAACTGGGTCATATTAGTAAAACTGACTCGACTTCCAGTACCTTGTTATGCGTATTGGCTTTCACAAATCCAGTCTAAATCCCCTGACGCACCATTAATCGAAGCAGATTTTTAACGGCTCCTTTCTTTTATTTATTGTCTGTATGACTCGTTTCCTCGCGAGTCGTCAGTAGGTTTTATTTTAAAGCACAAAGCGCCGCGCTGCTGTGTGACAGTAAAACATCCCTCCTGCTCGAAACGCTTGTTGAAAGTCATTATCCGAGGCAGATGAGGAATAATGGGTTTTTGTTGGAGTCTAGCTTTTTAGTATTTTGGACCACAAACACTCGCTCTTGTAGTTTTTTTTAATGAATTTGTGTTTTCCCCCTCTGTGGCCCAGGGCGGGTGAGTCATCACTAGACGCTGGAGCTAAACAGTTTTAGGAAGGCAGGGGGAAAAGTGATCGTGGCTCGTTTTGTGTTATTATTTTCTTTTGTTTTGTGCTTCTCTGCTGAATTTGCATTTTGCTGCATTTAACAATGTGGACCGAAACACAGCGAGCAGCTCGTTCTCGCTTTAAGTCTCAATTCCTCTCCTCTCGATTCTCCCCAATCCTTTCGTTCTCGTTCGGTCTTAATCTCTGCCTTTCTCCAAATTATCCCTGCGCTGAAAGCTCGGAGATATTACATCTTGTGTACAGTAAATAGATTCCGTCAGCCATTATCTGCCACCGCCGCTAGTGTTTTCAGATAGACCGCGCCTGTGCCTGTTATTGTTGTTATAAACCTCCACTTATCATCGCCTTCCTTCTTCACAAAGATGTTCGTTTTGCAAACAGCTCTTTATATCATCCAAATTTAACTTAGAGACTTCTGAGAGTTTACTTCGAAGGCACTTTCATTCTCTTTAACTTTTAAAGATTCTTGTTGTTTAGTCTTGTTCGGGAAAAAAAGCTTCAGAGCACCTGGGAGTTTATTTTTCATGTGTCAGGTACTCCACTGACGGGATGAACGCCGTTATTCCAGAAGATGTTTCGTCATTGGGAGCGCTCCCTTCGCTTTTTTAGTGTTTTTCGATGTGGGGACGGTAAAAGGCAAAAGCCCCGTGTGCTACAGCCGATGCTCCACGAGAGGATAAAGGTGAACTCTCAGAGCAATTCTGTATTGATTTGCAGTTACTCTTTCTTTAAGGAGACGACTGCACATTGGTGCAAAACACCCCCACCAGAGCCATGGACCCCCTCGCTGTAGCGATCACTTCCTGTCTTTTACTTGTCTGTGTGTCGAGTATATACTGTTCTTGGGGTTTTTCCTTCCTACTTTCGCCAAGTGCTTGCTCAAAGGGAGTCATGTGATTGTTGGGTTTCTGTGTTATTGTAGTTTGGTTACTCTTTCCTTTGTTTGGTCCTTGGATGTTTGAGCTTCACTGTCCTGTCACTGATTGATTTGAGGAAGAAGGAAAGCTGCTCCACCTTCAGATTCATGACATTGCCACTTGTTGTTAACACACGACTGTAACGGAGAAGCCTGAGAGGTCAGACATCTGATGCACATCCATAGATTTGGGCTGTTTCAGTGGAACAGGAGAAGATGCAGGTTCCAGATAAAATTAAAATTTAAACACCATATTTTTCTTTCTTGTTTTGAGAGCCGAGCAGACTGAAAGCTGCTGTTCTGGCTTCAGCGTCTGAAACGACAACCCGAGTTTGTTCAGTCACACGCTCATTTCTCGATGTTGCTC
The DNA here is from genome assembly GCF_018398535.1 of Haplochromis burtoni. NCBI lineage: Eukaryota > Metazoa > Chordata > Actinopteri > Cichliformes > Cichlidae > Haplochromis > Haplochromis burtoni. The sequence goes on from NW_024582509.1 coordinate 564,622, forward strand.
GTATTCATTTCTGATCTCGCTGTGAACACGTGGTTATTGTGTACTTGCTCTCCTCTCTCTGAGTGTGTGTGTTTAACCTGCTGACGGTACACTTATTTTGGCGGTGGGTGCACCTGACTCAGTCCAAAGTGAGGAAATGAAATATGTGTTTGGGAGTCCTGAGCGACGGGTGTGACCCGGCCGGCTGCTGACTCGGTTATATCGCCACAAAAACCCACCTGATCCTGATTTGACTCCTCTGAGTTTTTATTTAACGGTGTGCGAGCGACACGAGAGGTCCTCGCCGTTTCTGAGATGTTTAAGAAAACTGCTTTAATTACTGTCTGAAAATGATGATTGTGTAAAAAGCTGAAAATGTAATTTGCAGTTATTGTGGTTTGCTGGTGTCTGCAGATATAATAATGCATAATGCACGCAGTATCAGCAAAGAAGACTATAAAGGCTTCGCGGCTCTAATTGTCAGTAATTAAAGTACCTTATTGCCGTTAAGTCTCTGAGCACAGCGAGATCGTGTTTCCAAACACATTTTCCACAGTGGAAACAAATCACAGTGGAAAAGAGCTCCTAAATGTTGTGAAACCCTCTAATTAGCTCCATCGCGGCCTCACAGACTAAACGCTGTGACACAAATTTACTCACACTCAAAAGCGATAGACACCCCGTGCGTGTTAAAGCGCCGCTCGCACATTGGCGCCGATTCCCCCAACAGCTCCGTCGTCACTCACACTCTTCTTCAAACTCGGATTCTTTTCCTTCAGACAAACTGCGCGCTCGCTCCTCGCGCTCTGGCTGTCGGGCTCCGGCGCCACTCGGCTGTTTTCTGTGCTCTGTCCTGCCTTTGGCTCTCCCGCCGCTCCACCACACCGACACCGCAGTCCCGCTGGAAGTAGGATTAATAATTACAAGTTCATCCATTATTCATATGTGACATAAGCAGCTCACAGTCTGGTAAACACGCAGCGCTCACAGCTTAGCGTCCTCGCTTTCTCAGAGTCTTCACGTGTTCGTCAGGATCCAGGCTTTTTTTTTTCAAGCTGAGCTGTGAAATTATGCAAATAATTAACTAGAGGTCAGACATAGACAGTGACCTCTGACCTTAACCTGCTGAGCACAAGTGGTGATAACTGCTAGTTTATTAGCATAAAACACAGAAACAATAACTAGTGAGCATAAAATAAGCTAATAAGGACAAAGTCCAGGCTGCGAGGATCTTAGTGAGTCATAGTTATAGGGGAGTTATGGTGGTTACCTCCATGAATAAATGCAAACGCTCCCGATATACGTTATCATCTCCAGATTTTCTCTCCAGACTGTCGTTCTACTGAAGCGTTCATTCTCAGGCTCCAGATTTTGTTTTTGTGGATTTAACAGCAAAAATCAGGTTTCTGCAAGTTCTCAGCTTAGACTGATTCATTCATCCTCTCTGTAAACATACATACATGTAAAACTAACTTAATAGGAAACTTTGTTTTAAAGACACTGATGAAAGGAAAATAGCTTAAGCTAAAACTAGCCAGAGCTCAGAGCCGGCCCAAGCTAGCAGCCTCGGTATGAGCAACGGATCTAAACTGTGAGAGGAAAATGATACACGAGTCAGTGTCCTGTTATCAGATGAACTTATAAACACAACACTGTCAGTAACTGTTTTTGTTTAGGGAGGTCAAACCTGTAAGTCTTGTTTTCATTTAATTATTAAACCTTTTTATTGTCAAATCTTTATTTGAACTTAGTGCGGTCGAATAACTTCTTTTATTATGAAAATTACATTTTGGATTGACTTTTGTTTCTTTCTTTCTATTTTTTAGTCATTATAAAGAAAATCAGCAAACAGCAGGTCACACTTGGCAAAATGAGCCAAAGACATTGCACCGGGTGATCTATGCGTAACTGTTACGCCCCTAGTCTAGGCGTCTAGAGACGCACATAAGATTTGAGGAGAGAGAAGCAAGTACCCGCCCTGGGTCCCAAACCAAAACATCCGAAACCGGTTATGAGTAAAAAAAAAAGGTGATTTTTATTTAATGTCAGGAAGCATAGCTCCAGGGTGAACCCAGACCGAAATAATAAACAAAACCAACTAAGTCCTGCCAGAGGAAACTAACTAAACCCTAAGAAAGAAACAAACAAATGACAGTGACTATCCCTCGCTTCCTACCCCAGAAACAGGAGAAAACAGTTCAAAAGAAAAGGTGGCTCACCCCTTCAGCCTATGCACACATAAGCATTGAGTTTACCCACAAGCAGCGGCTCTCACAGAGCACACTTACACAGATACAGAGTAACCCAAAAAGTTGGAAACCAGGTCTGCTGTCAAAAACTGCTCGCTCGCTTCTCTCTCAGCTGTCAGAGCGGCTTTTTGAAGGCAGTCACGTGCTCCACGGTCCAATCAGCAGCTCACTGCTCTTCATTAGGGGAGGGACCTGCAGAGAGTCAGACACAGTAAAGAGACACAGCAGCTCACACAGACTTCTTATGGCCACGAGCCGTAACAGTAACATAAAGAATAAACACACTCTGACTCCTTGCTACATGAATGTGAACAATTTAAACTAAGAAATAAAAGTTTATTTCATATCATTTTGTAAAATAAAGAAAAACAGTGAGGTGATTGAAACCAACATGTTCCACATATCTTTGCTCTGTATCCACAGATTCAGTGCCATCACTCACATTTCTCTTTTTCAACAAAGACGCGCTCGGTTTGTTTGCCATCTACCTGTCCACTGTGGCTACATTTGAGTTCCACAGCACGCTGTGATATTTTACACAGAGATGAGTTCAGACTGGTCCAAACTCGTCTCCCATCCCACACCTTTGGGATGAAGTTGCACACCAAGCGTGAGCCGCACGTGATCACCTGGCTCCAGTGTTTGACCTCAGCAACGCTCGGAGTCTTCTGTCTGAACAGGAGCAGAAACCCCTGCAGCCGTCTCCCACATCTGCTGGAAAACATCTGTGCTGTTACATCCACCTCCCCGCGTTCCCTCCCTACTTTACTCCTCCATGTTCTTTTTTATCTTTCTTCTGTAAGAAGCCAAACAAACAACCAAATAGACAAATATGATAATATTTCAGCTGTCCTCTCGCTCAAAGCAAATTTGCAATTTTTTTGGGAAGCGGCTCTCCGGTTGTTCCCGTGTTATTTCCCATCAGGGCGGATCAAACCTGGGCGAGCTGACTGCGACAAACAATCAGAGTTTCATTACGGAGCTTAACGCCACTGCGCTCTGACCGAGGGGGGGAGGACGAGGGCAGCTCTGACAGAAGGAGGATGTTTTTCTCCACAGTGCACGAAAAGGAGGGACTGAAAGGGACTGGAACCTACCTCGTCTGTGGCTGTGAGACGTCGTGTAGCTCTGTGGGGTAAATATAAGCAAATGAAGAGATTTAAGAGATTAGAGATTTAATTTTAACAGTTGCGGTGTAGATGGGACGCACTTGCATTCTGAATTGAGGCGTTTGATACAAGTTAAAGCACAAATTAGATGGTTACACGCTGCATATCACAATTTACTACTTAAATGATTTCATTCGACCGTCTCCATCCTGCACAATTACTCATAAAAAACGACCACAAACAAATAAAATGAATAACTCGCACTTGTTTCCTTGGATACCGAGCCAATGTTTATCATCAGTATTTAAACATCAAACACGAGTCAGGCTGGCAATAAAAACTAAAAGTGCAAACACTGGACTGTTGAAACTCCAGCACAGCTATCGATGACCCGATCCCCTCGTGTTGCTGTTTGAGGAATCGGAGCAGCTGAGAGCAGAGCTTCAGCGCTGTCAAGCATCACTCTGTCCTTGTTTCACCCTCGGAGCGCAGCAGAAAGCAGCGGGGCCGCCCACGGCAGAGCGTTGGCTCTGGTGTGAATGCGGCGATAATTGGCCTTCCATCCACTTCAGCCACCGAGCCAAACGCCGGCGGGTCGCTCAGCCAGCCACCTGTGGTGCATTATGGTCCGCACTCAGCTCTAATAAGAGCTAATCCTCCGTGATGAGCCCCGGCCCGGGCCTCGTGTCAGCACGCATCCTCTACCCGGGCTGCGCTCGATGACAGGGAACGTTTCAGACGTGTTACAGGTGAACCTCTTTCCAAACGCGTCCTCCATACGGGTGGCGGTCAACAAGGGAAGAGCTTCAGCTTTCACGCTGTTCCACGGAGAAAGCAAGCCGGGTGGGATGAACTCAGGAGAGCCGATGCTGTCAGGAGTGTTTGCTTTCTAACTTAAAGCGAGCCGAGATCAACAGAAGGTACGCCTAGCAAGAGCAACAATGGATGCTCAGGAGGATTTATGAAAGTGCAAATGCTCAACTTCACTAAAAATATTTCTCAGTCTGCAGAGATGATAATCTGCAGGAAGGAAACCAGTTAGAGTTGCATTCAACAAAGTTGCTCTCTGGGCTGCTGTGTGTCCACAGTGGCAAATCAAAGCTCAGCTAAGCATTCATCGAGACTTACACTTCAAGTAGAGAATGTAGAACCTCGAACCTGGCTCAAAATACAGACCTAACATAGGCTTATTTTATTATATATTTCTATTATACATTTAGTTTCTAAATGAAGAAACTAAAGTAAGAGAAAGAGGAAGTCGGTGAGAATAAATGCAGTTTGAGTTGCATTTAGAAAAACACAAATGCTCTCTGGAGAGCAGTACGTGCACTTTATGAGTGCAGAAATCGATAGATGGTACATTAAAAAAAGAGAGACGGTCATTACAGCTGATTCATGCCACAGCATAAAGGCATCAAAGTTAAAAGTTTTGCCAAATAAGTTTATGGAGGAAAAGCAAACAAGTGTTTTGTCATTCTGGATGAAATCTCTTAAATGTTGTCAGAGGGCGTGTGTGAATCTCTGACAGATGACTTTTCCTCCACATTCAAGAGAAGCTGTGATTGCTTCAAGTTTCAGTGCGTAACAATGCGAGTGGAGTGAGAAACGGATCGGATGCATTCAGAGAAACGCTCGGGAGCGGATCGGCTAAGTGGAAGAGTCTGTCCGAGCGGCAGGTGTGAAACGGGAGGACGAGTTTATTCCCCGCGGTGCGTTCCTCGACGAGGTGAAAGGTTTCAGGAGTGAAAGTGGGTCAGGCTCGCACGTCCTGCAGAGCACAGGTGAAACGATTTCACTCGGACACTTTCATTGGTCTGTGCAGGAGTGGCAGATAGAAGGCATGTCAGCAGATGATGTTTGCATCTTTAATGTGTGTCCAGGAAATTTCCCTTTTTTTGTGGGGGGGGATTCTTTTCTTTTTGATATTTGATGAGGGGAAGTTGTTATAAAGGAATTGTAAAAATGAGTGTAGAGGGGGGAAAAACCTCCTTCCTGTTCAACACATGAAATGTGTCTTTGCTGCAGGAAAGCAGCATGTACATTCATCCAGACTGCTTTAGCCCCTCCCCTTTTAGAGCCACCTTTCTCCAGATTGGCTTTAAATGTAAGGCTTGAAGAGCAGTGTGTGCTTGAGAGGGTCCGATAAAGATGGCCCCTCTTTCACATTAGATTCTAGGGTAGAAAAAACTGTTGGAGACATTAAATGAATTTTTTAACATGTTTAAATCAAGCATTTAATAAAGTAATATGTATGCATAGACATATTTAGGGTCTATATATAGACCCTCAATGCACAGGCCTAGAGAATGGTTGGTGAGTGCCTGGTAATACAGGTAAAATGACACTGACTTGTAGTTGGTGAGTGTTTACAGACGTGTTATGTGGTTGTGAAACTGCGACGAGTGCAACACAGCCCAAAGTGCAGTAAAAGTTTAGCTTTATTTTGAAGGCGAGCTGCACCTGTTTCCAGTTTCCTCACAGCGAACTTCTAATGACCACAGCAACCCCAAGGAGGTTTGGGTTGTAACACCCATTGAGGCCCCAGACAGACGGGGAATCTCTGTTTTTCACATGTGCAACCGCATTAAAGAGCGAGCAGGTGATGTGGATAATAGTGAGCATGCAGTGCTCGTAATGGCATATCTGTGCATGCCACATACACATCACCCATCCTGATACTCTGTGACAGCACATGACAAAAAGCCCACAGTGTTGCTTCGGCTGTGGTCTGTCCAGATCCCAGTGCTATGGAGCATTTGTCAGATGTGCTGGAGAAACAAACCCCACCCACACCCACCCAACAATCCAAAGGATTCAGAGGACATACTTCCAACATCACAGGGCCAGACATGAGCTCCCGTCTTCATACCCTGACAGGTCATAGCTTTTTTGGCAGGTTGTGCTACGTTGCGGCTGATCTGTGTAAATCACAGTGACATATTCCAAATCACAGAGTACATGCAGTTTTAAAGGGACTGTTTGTGTGGGGGCCGTGACCGGCCGTGACATCCCTGCAATGCTACACAAAGAAAAAGAGAAACGGGGAGTACAGTTTTCTAAACTCTGTATTTAATCTTCATAGTGTTTCTCTGACAGCTCCGGCTATGGATGAATGACCTGGCAAAACAACTAACCCAGAGTGTTAGCCATCAGTGAGACCGTGACATACAGTGTAGACCATCATGTAGTTTCAAGTGTAGTCCTTAACCTGAATAAAAAGAGATTTTTTTCTTTTGAGGGAACCGAAATGACATCATTTCTGCTTCGTCATGTTTGGACAGAACAGGGTGGAAAATGGATTCGCTGACAAAACTGTGGGGCCGCTCGGCTGGAAGACCCCACAGAGGGAGAAAAGTCCGAGCTTCATCGTAGTTTGGTGTATTTCACAGTCCAGCGGAGCACTCGGGGGAAACAGCCTGAGCTCAGCTCTTTAAACCCCTCAGACATTCTTTATTTGAGTCGAGCTGGAAACACTCTGCGCCCGGCAGGGAGGGTATCGCTGATAAACGAGAGGTCAGCGCCGCCGCGGGGGTCCTGTAATGCTGACCGGACCGCGGGGGGACGGCACAGAGCGCTCCCAGCATCCTGCCATGACGAATTAGTGTTTTACCACAAAACCGCCAACAAGCTGGACCGACACTGCTGACCTTAAATGCGGCAGAAGGACGCGGGGTGTCTCAAGAGGGTCGGGCAGGTGGATGTCGTGAAGCTACATCAACTTCATCTGTGGAGCGAGGAAGCGGTCCGTAGCCACTTTCGGCCTCCAGCAGGTCGAGTGAAGCTCCAAGAGTAACGTCTCTGTTTGTGCGCTTCTTGAAAGAAAGTTTCAAAGTGCTCACGGGTAAAAATCTGTCCAACTTCCCCTGAAAAAACGACGCATCACTTTTTCGCCTCACTGTTTCTCTCCTAATGTCTTTTCTTCTTTCCTGTGTCTGAGCGGTGGGAGCGTTTCTTTGCTGAGGGAGCTCACAGATAGAGATAAGTCTCAGAGGGAAGCCGCTCAAGTTTATGGTTATGAGGAAAACTTTAAAAGCTGATGATGTGAAGTGGAACACATTGTTATATACGTCCAGGCACCGTTTGTTAATGCAAAGAGTTAAAGCAGTTTTACTTCAAGCCTTTTTTCTTAACGTTTGCCTTCAGTCAGGTTTGTCGGGGGGAACAAAGCAGCAGCAGCGACAGTGGCAGAACTTCCCCCACACCGAAACTCACCAAAACTCTTAAATGAGTCGGTGAACAATGAATCCAGTTACACCGGCTTTCTGAATCTGAACCATCAGAAAGTAGCTTTTAGCTTTCAGGCTGTGCACAAAGTCTTCAAAGGTAAGAGACGGGATGTGTGAATATTTCCAAACCTCAGGAAAGCAGTTTCAGTCATTCCGAGCTCTAAAGAAGTCTCTAGTTTAAAGATAATTTCCATGTATTTGTATTTCCAATATGTATTTGCTGGTGTATGGAAATGTTCCAGGACTTCCCTGCTGTCCCACTTGGATTTATGGAATACATAATAGAAACCTCTATGTGGAACAAACTGTCATGACATGAGCCTAGACCAGGGTTCAGTAACTCCAGGCCTCGTCCTGCAGGTTTTAGATGTGGCCTTGATCCAACACAGCTGATTTAAATGGCTAAATTACCTCCTTAACATGTGTGGAAGTTTTCCAGAGGCCTGGTAATGAGCTAATCATTTGATACGACCTGGCTCAGGGGGTTGGGAATCGCATCTGTAACCGGACGGTCGCCGGTTCGATCCCTGGGCTCTCTGTCCTGGTCGTTGTGTCCTTGGGCAAGACACTTCACCTACCGCCTGCTGGTGTTGGCCAGAGGGGCCGATGGCGCGATATGGCAGCCTTGCTTCTGTCAGTCTGCCCCAGGGCAGCTGTGGCTACAACTGTAGCTGCCTCCACCAGTGTGTGAGTGTGAGAGTGAATGAATAGTGGCATTGTAAAGCGCTTTGGGTGCCTTGAAAAGCGCTATATAAATCCAATCCATTATTATCATTCATTATTATACAGGTGTGTTGGCCCAGGGTGAGATCTAAAACCTGCAGGAGACCGGCCCTTGAGGCCTGAAGTTGCCCACCCCTGGTCAAGACCCTGATATGAAAGGAGGACCTGGGTTGCAAAGTGGCCTGCAGCAGGATGAACAACCTAATTAGTGAATTTTACAAATCGGACATGTAAAAGGATATAAGCTGAGCCATCAGAGGATGTGATGATGTAGTCTGGTACAGAGGTCAGCTCGTCCCTGTTTAAGTCTGTAGGCTCTACTGTAAAAGCATACAGTAGTGTATGAAGCATACTACATACATACTACATCATCCTCTGCTAAAATAACCCCTGTTCACTGTGTCAGTGAAGACATTCAGACATTTGTTCAATTCTTTCAGGCAAAGTATTGAATAAGATCAAATCTTTATTTTTGGAAGATACACTTTGCTTTTTTTAAATCCAGCACGTGCAGGTTTGTTGGATTCAGCTGTGTGTCTCCATGTGATCCCAGACTGACTCCATATCGGGATGAGGACTCTGGGGGGGTCTGACCATCTGTTGCAGGACTCTGTTGTTCTTTGTGGGGCTGAAAATAGTCCTTTATGAGTCTGGATAGATGCCAGATGCTTTCTAATGGTAGAAAGCAACACTTTAGAAACACTGAATTGAAGTGTTTAGAACTTGTTGGGATGCTATCATCAAAGATCAATTGGCCAATAGCTGCCCGACCAAACCTTAAGTATAGTGGGATGTAGTGATGGATGATGGATACTGTAAAAATCTTCTGATGTGAATGAGCAGCAGGTCCAGCCTGTCCCCGGCGACTAAGCTCCTCACCCCATCTCTAAGGCTGAGCCCACACACCCCTCAGAGCATGCTCATTCTGGGGCAGCAACACCTTCCCAGTCCTTTTCCAGCTGAGAACCACGGCGTCATTCTTGGAAATACCAATTCTTCTCTTTGTTTGCTTTGCACTTTACAAACACCATGATGCCTTTAATAGTTAAACAAGCTTACTGAATAGCTGCTAAAGAGGCCACTCATACTGTAAGTATATGTGTTGACGTACTCTGGATACATCAGTGTCGTTTTCCTGGAATGAAGAATTTACTCCAGTTAGGTTTTTTCCAAAGGTGAATCAAAGCACTCGAATTTATTAAGCTGATTACTGAAGAAAAACACACACACACACAGAACAAAGTGATTGGTTAGAGGCTCGAGAGTGTGAGTCTAAGAGACTTGGGCAGCTCATGTTGCCAGAACCAAAGTGCTGCTATATGAAGAAGAAAAGAAACCGATATAAGAGCCAGAGGTCGAACTCTTTCGTCGCTCTCCTTTCATCTTTTTTGGTCTGGGTCATCCTCTGCTCTCTTGGAGGTTGCAGAGGCAGTTGACAGTAAAAGGCATAAATAAATGCAGGGTGCTGCATCGCGAGACCTCACAAAGGGACTTCTCAAAGACACTGGCAGCAAATCAACTCGGGGATCAATGGGAAGAGGAGGAAGGGAGAGAAGGAGGTGGGGGAGAGGTGAGGAAGCGGAAGGATGGGTGCTGAAGATCACAATCGTAATGCTGTTAGCCATCATAGTTTCAAAGCTGTACGTCTCAATTAATTTAACCTCAGAATCTCTTGAATTACTGACTTTCATGCTTCGACTCGCCGCCAGTTTTAATGTATTAATGAATCCGCTCAGTGTGATGACAGTGATGTAACGGCAGGAGCTAAAGCAACATTTCTGGCTTCACTTCTATTATATTCATTTTCTCTTTAATCACTGCACAATAACGATCACTTTAAGTGTTAAATACAGGAGTCGAGTCTCTTTTCTGAATGTGGAGATTGAACAGAGAGATCCAGCTGCAGTGGGCTGAAGCTGCCGCTGCATACGAGATACTGCACATAGACTGGAGGTTAGCATATTGGCACACAGAGGTCAAACCGGCAGAGCAGAGCGCCACATATGGATTTAAGTGTAATAAAAAAGAGTGACGGAGGGGCGGAAGGATGGATGGGATCAGGAGGACCGCCGCCGTCCCCAGGCTGCATAATTTCCAATCGATTTGACTGACAGCTGCCGAGCTCCTTCCTGCTACCGGGACACTCCGGCCTGCCAACAGACACGCCGCTCTGCCAATAGGCATTTAGCTAAAAGGAAAGAGGCCTGCCGCCCCCCAAATCCTCGTGCACAAGTGGGCTGTTAGTGGGATTAGCCAAGTGTCGAGACCAACTGCTGCATGCATCTGTGATGCCGCACTGAGGTTTCCAGAAGAATGCTTAAATGCCGATCTGTGGGGGCACAAAGAGGCGGCTGCCATCAAAAGAGACTGAAACCTTTCAATCAAGCACACACACACACACACACACACACACATCAATGGGATATTTTTAGGTCAGCCTTGGGAGTCCTGGTTTGACCACTGGTGCATCTCTGTATCGTTGCTCGATGGGCTGATGTTGGTGCATTGTGCTGGTTTAAGGTCCACATGGAAGCGTCTGACTAACTGTGCGCAGAGGCAACAATCCCTTCACGTACAGGACTGTGATCACAATAATTACTCATGTTCATCATTGCAACATGAAAGTTGTGCTTTTCATGTAGAATTTATTACATTTCTGTTTACATTAAAGCTCCTTGAGAAAAATAAACGCCGGCATGTCTGTGATTTATCCTTTTTTCTAGTTGCTGTAATCATTTAGATATTGCTCACTTTTCATGCTGAGCTGCACAGACTATCAAACACTGCTCGTGCGTCCGGTGCACAGACGAGGTTTTCGGTCCAGAAGATACGGTGGACACGGCGCCGGGCTAATGACGGTGAACGTGTGGGGCTCTGAGGGAAAACGTGTTGACAAGAAATGAGACGCACACACTGGTTTCTGCTCGAGATCGCATCATCTTTAATTCATCGTCAGATCGCAGAAACAACATCAGGCCGACTTCCCAGAATAGAACTCGCCAGCCAGCCTGTCAGCAGCGCGTGAATGTAAATCACAAAGATGAATCCTACACTTGTATACACATTTTTTTGTTCGCAGTGGTATTTAATTGAAGTCAGCATCTCGTTAATAACAGCGGCCTGCAGCCGTGCGAACCTCTGTGATCATCAATGACGCTGGACAGCTCCGTGTGTGTCTGTGGGCACGCGTTCACTGCTGTAAAGTGTTAACTTTAATGTAAAAAGTTTTTAGACCAAAGATCCTGATGTTACTGCATTCAAACTAAAGGTGTGTTAACTGGATTTATAATAATTACTATAAATCTGCTGTAAATTTAATTTACAGTCACTTCACTGCAAATTAAATAAAGTAATTTACTGTATAAACCTGTTTTATCAATGTTGATATTACAGTTTGATGCTGTTTGAACTGCTCATATTGGTTACAGTGTATCTGATACTACAGCAGTGGTTCTTTTACTTTGCAGGACTCATTTTGTGTCCAGGTCTTTATTTAATAATTGTTTTAAATAGTAAAGATGATCTTATCCTGGTTTTATCGACGTGCACTGACCGGCCAAAGCAGCAACACTTATGTGCTGTTTATCCATCACTTTTATCAAAGCAGCAGCATATTTTTTACATATGAGCTATAAAGCTTTATGTACCAGTTCCTCTGCTTTATGAGACTCGCTCATCATGATAATGAGCTTGTGTGCAGAAGCCTGATTCCTTCTGGAAACTTCTGCCATGAATCAGTGTGGGCAGACTAAAGGTATGACTAACCACATCAATCACTCAATGAAAGCTCAGCACTGGGCACAGCTAACACTCATAATAATCAACAAAGCAATATTTCACAATGAGCGTAATAATATATCCATATAGCAGACAGCATTGGCCAAATATGATCCATGTTTGCGCTTTTTACTGGGCCACATTTGGCTTTGACTGACCCGACACAGTCTGGCTGCTTCAGCTCAGCAACAGGTTCTTCTCACGTCAGGCGTGTTGTGACATTTGTCAGCATCGTAACTGAGCCCGAAGTGTGTCGAGTAGCCCAGAATAGGCCTGGATGTGCAGCCTGTCTGCTGTATGAATGACTTCCTGTGACTACACGTTGTTAACTGGACTCTGCAGGACCTCTGAGCATGTTTGGAGTTATTAGGCGTCATTAGCAGCAGATCCTTTATGGTCCTGGAAGTTGCCGTTTGGAGGAGGAATGGGGAGTTTCAGGCCAAATTAATGTTGGATATTCATGGTTCTTCTATGAGCATTCAGCCCTGAAATGACTAAGTTATGGTAGACTTGTGATATATTTGCTTTACCTGGATGAGTTTCACTGAACATTTTTTCTCCTCTTGAACCTTTTGAAAGTTTCACACAGAACTTTTTTAATGACTGGAAGTCTTTGTTTTTACGCCTCATGTGACTGTTGGATTGACATCCAATCAAAGCCCCGATGAACAAGATTACTGGAAACGGAAGCATCTGCAAACCGCCACCTCCATCCACACAAACAGTGCTGATGCTGAAGTGAAGCTGTCTCCCGCAGTGACCGTCGCTGGCTGTTTACTCGAGTATAAAATTTATTGGCTTGATGAATTTTCAAGAGCTAATTCTGGTAATGTATCTACGATAAAAGCGTGCGTGTGCGCAGCGCTGTGCAGGCTTTTAAATTAAACATCACAGATGGATATGAGTCCATCATAAAACACCAACTCACAGTAAAAGCGGCCGAACAGACATCTCGTCTGCAGCGCGTCAGCAAAGCGTCCCGAAAGTTTATTAAAAACAGAAGTATCGATCGAACTCAAAGCAAATTTCAGCAGCAATCAGCATGCAGACAGATTTGCGAGCCGACTGCAGGTTTTAATAGTGGGAGCAAACACACGTGCGAGTGTAATCGATGTCTCGATGCTGCAGGCGACGTGTCTCTGGGCTGATGTGATCTTGACTTCACGATTGATTAAGGCCTGAAATCACAGAGTGGAGCTGAGAATAAGTCAGAGGAGAATTACCAACAGATGTTCTTCACCTGATGGTCGAGCAGGACAAAAGATGATAAATCAGAATATATGAGCCGGTGGTTTCCACTGTGGAGGTTAGAGTTACGGTGGACCTCCATTACACAGACAGCTTTATGATTTCCTAAGGCTGTTGAAAATTAGCTGGCACCATTTAATAGTTAAAAAAAATCACATCAGGTAAAGATCTGCTCGTTTCTGAGTTTTAACGGTGAAGACAGCCAGACAATCGATGAATAACCAAACTCTTAGTACCTGTCAGAGGTGGTTTAAATTCTGCTCCTGTCAGAGTTATGGTAGTTTGTGTTCTTTAGCCACAATCAAATGAAATCTCTGAAACACTTTTATTCTGAAATGCAGGGTCAGGTGATAAATTAACAGTACCCTAAGCCAACGACATATTTCTAATGAAAAGAATGACGCTACAATGGTAAAATATGGCTCTACTTTACGTTTTAATGGTTAATCGATGGGTTAATAATGGACAGAAGCTAAAAAATAATAAGTCAGTGTTTGGGATACAACAATGAAGGTTTCAAAAGTGCATTAGTACCTACTGTCTGCTGAAGGACGGACGATCCGGCACAGCAAATCATACACAAGTTTGTTACTAAGAAAATGTTTGGATTGCAGTTAAACAGCATTTATCTCAGTCTTTAAGTCCCCGAGGATCTTGGCCTCGATTGGTTGAGTCCGACTGGTAATCAGCAAACACCCAAGATCATAACGAGGCAGATAAAAGTTGTTAAGTAACAGCTAGTACTGCTGTCTCTCAGCTTTTCTGTGGCCTCTTCTTTTTCCAGCCCTGGATAGTTTTATTACCTCCTCGGGCTTCTACTTAAGTGAAATAATCTGGGAGGTCAAGAGCAGAGACTGGCTGCTTATTTTAGCTGGTCACCGCTCGGAGCCAAAGCTGACCTTTCGACGAGCTGACACTCAGATGCAGGAACTTTCTTGAGAATTGCTCCAATTTCTGTCTGCGTCAGAGTAATCCAGTGACAGCAGATTTGGAAAACCCATCATCCATTGGTCTTCATCCTCTCACAAATGTGGTTATAAGATTTTTTAAAAAGTAATACAAGAGGTCAACCAGTCCATTTCTAATTGAAGGCTATAAAAAGGCCCTTCTACTCCGCCTGTCCTGGAGCCTATCCCAGCTGTCTTAGTGCGAGAGGTGGGGTACACCCTGGACAGGTCGCCAGTCTGTCGCAGGGCCAACACACAGAGACGGACAACCATTCACAATCTCATTCACACCTATGGGCAATTCAGAGTTGCCAGTTAACCTGTCCCCACTAACTGCATGTCTTTGGGCTGTGGGAGGAAGCCAGAGAGAACCCACGCAAACACGGGGAGAACATACAAACTCCACACATAAAGACCAGGCCTGACGGTGGAATTGAACCCAGGACCTTCTTGCTGTGAGGCAACAGTACTAATCACCCAGCCAGCACGCTAATCACAAGTGGCTAACAACCTAGCCGCTAACCGCTAATTAGGAACAAGGATATCTCCAAGTCAACAAGTGTAAGTGAAAGGGCTCCGAGTAATGTAGATATATCGGCTCTTACAGGTAGACTTTTTGTTCTTGTGTTATTTGGTTTGCCAAAGAGTTGAAATGTTCATATAAAGGGTGTAAATATACCTAATCCTAAACCTACCCCGACCTCTAAACAGATTGGTGGTGACTTGGCACACGACCGCCACCAGAGGTTCAATACTGGCCTCCTGAAAGTACAGACAAAGAGTAAGATTAAGTACACCCTGTAATGGCAATAATAGATGGACCTCATAATACCCTAAAAGACAAGATAATGCACCACTGTATTCTGTATTGTGCCACTCCGTCCTGCACCAGGAGGTAATCACAAGTCTGCAATGGAAACTGAACAGCTGATATTTCTTCTAACCAAAGTAGAGGGTGCTACTGGCCTTACGCCATAAAGAACACAATAATAGCCCTACATAAATGCATGCTTGTCAGTCTCTCAAAAGGCTGCCATAAGCTTGTAAACCACTCTGTTTTTCCCAGTTACCTTTGAGCGTACGAAGCACCTCGGGGGGCTGAGTCCACCTGGAGATCTGGGATGCAGCTTTATTATTCTGCTCCATGCACGAGCCGATGCAGGCAGGTGATGAGTGATCTGAACAGCTCTGCTCTCAGGAGAGGACACCTCCCCGAGGAGGTGCTGTCTGTCTGTTTGCTTTCTTACTCCGACCTTCTGTGGCAGCTTTTTCCTCGGCTTTATTTTCCCATTCTGCTCGTTCTAGCTCTTGTCTATATTTGTGCCCGTGTGCCATTGCTCTTCTTATTTAGGTGCTTTATATGATTCAATAATCCTGGAGAGAATACATTTGCATTCGTTTTGGTAATGTCACACACTGCCGTGCTCATACATCGTGGTGTCCAGGGCACACATAATTACTTAGAATGTTTCCAAGGTAACAATGCTGCACCCTCTCCAGTTTCCTATGATACTCACTCAGACACACACACACACACACACACACACACACCCTCTGTCCATTTTCAGCCCGGTCAGAATGATCACGCTGCCATCTGGGCTTTGGTTTGTGTTCAGGCCTGAATGCTTTGTGCGTGCATGTGCGTGAATGTGCATGTGTGTTACTATGAAATGTTACAAGCAGACAATCATTCTGTCCTTGACATTATCAACAACAGCATTATTTTGCACTAAATCACACAGTCTTGCTCTGACACCGGGCTCAGAGGGAGTATTTTTCCCCCTCGGCTGCTGTGGGATTTCACCTTTTTTGTTGCTTCATTGAACCTCTAAAAACAAGGACGTGTACAAGTTTGCTTCTCAAAATGGGAACAAATTGATGGTGAAAGGCAACTGCTGCGTCGGCCTGGCATTAAAGCTTTGTGAGTGGACTATGTTTGAAAAGCAAAGCTGCCGATAGAAGAAATAGGATTTAGAGAAGTCACATGAATCAGCAAACACGTGGTGCGGTGGACTGGCGTTGTTTTAATGTGGGCCATTTGTTGTAGGCCCCTATTACCAAAACTGGAGATCATGTCTAAAGCCAAGGATCAGATCAAAGTGACAGCTTAGAAATGAAATATCAGGCAGTCACCAGCATGGTCGCTCCGATCTCATTCAAGCTTTGAGCTGCTTCGTCAAACCCACAGCTTCTGCTCATGCAAGCTGCTTTGCAACCCACCTCTACTCCAGTTGCTCTATCAGTGTGGCATTTCTTGTCATTTATGTCTTCTCTGTCTCATGTATTGACTTTTTTATTTAATGCACACATGGGGAAGTAAAGAGTCATATCATCATAGCTTTAAAGTTTCATGGTTCTTTAGGTTCTGTGAGTGTGTTAACATGGTCCCACAGTGGAAGCTCCCATGTCCTAACAAAGCGATGCATCAGATGTTATCGCTGGAAAATGTACAGAAACATTCGGCTACTCAACAGCTGACACATGCATGCTGATATCTGACTTTACCCCAGTGAATGATTGAATATGTCCTGCGTGAGTTTTAGAAATCTTTTATGTTTCAGGTACAGTTCTGAAAACCACCTCCTGAGAAAGCACCTTTCATCGTCCTTTTATTCGGTGTAATTCACAGCCTCCTTGTTATCTCTGCTGTTAATCATCCTGAGGTCTGCCCTGTCACTTGAAGAACCGTTAGGAAGACTTGTGATATTATGCTGAACACATGGAGACAGCCGGGTTAACTCATATCTGCCAGCAGCAGCTCTGCCCTCTGTAGATTGAAATACTGTAAGCCCTAATATATTATCCATATTCCATTATGTAGATGAGGTGAGAAGTTCAAAAACCATCATGTTAATTGGACATTGTGGGCTTGTAAGACGAGAGCAGAAATTCAGCACTTCAGCTGAGCTGCAATTAAAGTCTCCAGTCGAATTTGCCACCACAGCGACATATGAAACAAATAAAAAAGCTCAACTTTGCGAGGGCGGGGTTAACATCATGTTTCTCTGCATGTAGGAAATTTACTCTGTGATATTGGAAGTTCAGTTTATAGACTGTGGCCACCATGAAGTTACCCAGCTCTGCAGCTGAACCAGAAGTGAGCGCATGTGGATTGATCAACAGCTTAAAACGGCCAAACGGCATCAACAGCACAAACATGATGAAGGTTCTGGATTTATAGGGTACGCTTGTTAATTGAAGTGACCGCGCCCTTAAGTCTAGTGTGAAGAAAATGAGCTATTCTCAAACCAGTTCATCTACCAGGCTGTAAACATGTTATTAACGCCATCGGTCCCCAACCCCGGGCCATGGACCGGTACGGGTCCGTGAGTCGTTTGGTACCGGGCCATGAGAGTTGATGTTCAGGTGTGAAATTTGTGGTTTTCAGGGATTTTATCGTGAACTCTGTTTCCCTGGGTCTTTTCCCGTGTTGTAGTTGTGTGTCTTATTTTGAAAGAAATATTTACACATTACCATAGCGACCTGAGAGCATTAAGGGGCAGAGAGGAGGACGTTACTCTCAATGTTGTTGGTGCATTTCAGGAGGACGCTGCTAATAAAGTTACACAATTACACAGTGAAGTCACGTTTATTATTATATTCACAAAATACCGCAGTTTTTTTGTCTCGATCGTATCATTTTATTTCGTTGTATTTATCCGGACAAATAAAAAAAGGGTGGGGGCCGCTGGTTTACACTGTTCGGTTTGGCTTGTTTTTGGAGCCTCAGGTGGCCATCGGAGGAACTGCACTTTCATGCACTTCCGCATCTTCATTTTTGTGGCACCACAGCAGCCTCTTGGTTTATTACTATTAGCATCGCAATGTGCATGTGGTTGAACTGTACGCCACTGCAGCGGGTTAATGAATGCAGGCATGCAACAGATGTTGTGATGTTAACATATAGTTCCATCAAAACATCAATCCGGGGGTACTGAGTGCTTTTTCCTTTTGATAGAGCAAAAGTACCTTTTTATCGGTAATATTCAGTAAATAAACTGGCCTCGCTTATGGTTACGACCGCCTTAACTGCTGATGGAAAGTATATAAACAATGACTACACCTGGCAGCAGATCCACTAGCAGGTTAAAGTTAATGCAGAATGAATGCAAAGACAGTGAACAGGACTTTAGTGTGGACAGTTCTTTGTGGTCCAGTCTCCGATCCTTACACCTCACCTCAAACAATCCTCCATGTACACATCCAGCACACACACACAGACTCACTGCAGGGTCTGGATCTGCTCTCCTGGAGCTCTAAAACACACATCCTGCTCCGTATGAGGACGGATATATACGCTCACATGCTGTGCAGGATAGTTCATTAAAGCTAATCAGTTTCCCAGGATGAACAATGAAAGAGGCAGAGAGGGGAGAGAGAGAGAGAGCTGCAGCCCAGTTTGGTTATCTGATAAATCTATAAGATAGCATCATAAAGTAATGCATGATATTAGAAGTGAGGTTAGCGAGAGCGGAGAGGAGCTGGAGAGATGAACACGACTAATAACGGGTTGGATGGCGGGATTACTGGAGGGCAGAGGAAGTGAGGAAAGTTGAAGAAAGAGGAAGCAAGGAAAGAGCACGAGATAATTCAAGGGCTTTCATGAGAGGAGCAGGGATGGAAAGATGATATGACAAGGCACGGGGTCAGGATTCAAGGGCTTTAAGAGGAAAAGTGGTGGAGGAGAGGAAAAGGTGTTATACAATTCAAGTGGTTTGAAGAGGGTTATGAAGGAAGGTGTGGGAACATGTATGGAATAGATGGTCTGCTTGATAGTGACCTTTGACCCTTGCATTCCTTGGAATCTTGGTGTAATTAACCCAGGCCAGTCAAATCCAAACTAAACGACCTGAGCTCCTGACACTGTGGCTCCTGGAAACATCTAAGCAGCTCTGGAGAGAGCTGATCTGAGATGATCAGCCCGGCCTGCAGGGACCACTTAGCTCCACTGCTTCTAAATACACAGAAAACCCATCTGCTGCATTTCACACGTATCCCTGCATGACGTAGAAGCCAAATCTACTGCAGACAGCACGAGCCTCCATCCACTTTCTCTGTTTAGGACTGTGATGGGGGTGGAGCCTATGCGAGAGGTTGGATACACACTAAACGGATCAGATGGAAATTACTATAAACCCTGTCATTTCGGGTAGGTCGTTAAAACGCTAAAACCGTGGTCAGCTTTAGATTCGGTACAGCTGCATGGAAACCCCACCCCCTACCCCACCCCACTTTAGGATGTACGGCTGCCAGCTGGCTCCGATCACAAGTGGGGAGGGAAATCTTGAAATGTGGGGGTAGCCAATGGAGAGAAGCCAGGGTGGGGGTAAATGTATTTTGACATAATAAATCACACTGATAATTTTACTAATGCACACACAAAATGTTTTTTTACTGTTACAGGTTGTATGAAGCAGTAGCCAATCAGAAACCTGTTTGCAGAGTAGTACGGGGGCCCTGCAGAGACATTTTATAGGCGTTTAAATGTTTCAGAGGTTGACGCCACCCAGTGATTTTTCCAGCATCGCCACACGTTACCCTGTCTTTAAATGCGCGGCGGGGGGCACAATCAGATGACTGAGTGCGCGTTAGCAGCTGCAGGGTGCCACCTGTGACTACTAGAATTACAAATGGCCGCTGTGGCTGTTTTGCAGAGGTTCGTAACCAGGAAGTCGTAAAACAGCAGAGCAGGCAGGGAGAAGGGCACTCATTGGCTAAGTTACGATCCTCCGGCCTCGAATCCCGAAGCGTCTCCCGGAAATGTTCCCTCGGTGTTGAATGAGCACCGCGGGGTCAAAGCTTGACCTCACGCATATTTACATGTGCCCACTCACACGTGTAAATGTGCGCGTGTGCGTGCACACAGTGTGTAAGAGGTGGACACACAAGCGCACCGACCAAGTGCTGCGCTGGAGAATGACAATTGACCTTGGTTAGCGGTGGACATTGTTCTCGCCATCTGTCTGTGATGTGAGTGCTTCTCCTGCGTGGGAGGACGATCCGCGGACTGCTTCAGGGCAAAGCATCACTACCGGTTGTATAATTCATTTCCAGAGGGCAGCACATCCACCTCAAGCTCCCACAAAGTGCAGGAAAGTGCACTGACAAGCGCTGCAGATCTACATCTACATCGCTCTGAGAGGGCGAAAGTCGAAGGCTAAGTGGGGAATCGATGGATGTTTGGTCTTAAACTTAGGACCGGGTTATCTGTCTTTTCATTAACATGTCCGAGGTGAAAAAAGGGACTGAAACACTCTCTGGGCCGGCTTTAGACACTCACAATGCTCCTCGTCTTCGCTAATGTTCAGAAGGCAACATAATATTCATGTCAGTCGTTATTAGCAGTGACACGCAGCTGCTTATCTCTTTGTGCACAAAGATAATGTGTGCGTCTTTAACGTTTGAACTTGTAGCCGGCAACTACAGCTGCACGAGTGTTTGAGTAGGAGGCACATATATTACATATTAATGCATATTCCTGTGCAAATGTGTTTATAGACATTAGGGAACTGCACTCTGGAGCCACATTGCCCTCTGATCTATTTCATGTGGAAGGGTTTTGACTTGCTGTGCAGAAGTCTTGAGCCATCCCTCATTTGTTCACAGTTTACTAAGAAATTAGAAAGTGGGTGCAGGAATTCACTGAAACATGCAAATATGCATGGAAGTGCAGTATATAAGAAACAATTGTAAGACCACTTTTTATTCATTTTCACAGCCTGAGCTGTATTTAAGTAGTCTCCGGGATCACTGACGGACATTCAGATCTGTTTTTTAATGTTGGGCTTGTCGTCTGTACATACAGTATTAATATATACATTATTTCATGGTTCGTGCTTTAAAGCAGCTTAAAAACAAAGAAGAAAAACATCAGGTACAAGGACGGGACTGAAAATGAAAGACACGAGCAGGAAATTACCAAAGAAAGACCTAAAAAAAGTAACAAAGTCTGGTTCGTTGGAAGCAAAACATAAAAACCGAGTTCAGCAGCACGATCCTTCGTTATGTTCTGCTGTTGCTAACGTCCCGGGCGTGTCTCAGCTATGAGACTGCTGCCCAGCTGTAATAGTTGATTGGACACGTCAGCGTCTCAGCGCTCGGTGGAGACGTTCGTCCTGAGCGTGCTGCTTCGCTCTGTCACTGCTTCAGATCCTTTTTCCAACAACAACAGCGTGCATTCATCAAACACCTCATTTAGAGTGGCACGCAGAAAAGCTCGTCCTGCTGCGTGTGAGTGTCAGCTGCTGTTTTTTAAAGCCGCCGCTCCCTCGGCCTTAAAAATACAGCGTGAGGTTTCAGCTGACCTTTTGTGAAATGTCCCAGCTTCTCTTTTTTCACCGATTGCTGGCAGGAAAGTAAAGTTCAGACGTGATGGCTCGCTTTCTCGATTCTCTTTTTTTCTGCAAACAGATACATAATATCCTCATTTGATTGCATGGATATCGATGCCGAACGCTGCTCAGCGACTGAACTGAAAGCATGCGACGGTTTTCATTTACACGGTTGTTGGTGTGATTTCAGTGTCTTTGACTGCATTACATACTTCTGTGTGTCAAAGAGCGGCAGGTGAAGTAAAGCACACTGAAGCTCCATCACAGATGACGACGTTGACCTTTTAAAAAACACTGCGGAGAAAGTAAAGTTCAGCTGTGATGACTAAATCCAGAATTTATTTACAAAGTGAGAAACTCTTATTATCTCTCTCGGCCTGTCGGTCCTGTGTGACATATGAGGCGCGTGACGTTTCCTGTCTAGCCGAAGCTTTTAGCAGCTGATTGAAACAAAACGCTCCTGCAGCTGCTTGAATTACTGCTAAGATTTCATTTCGAATCAGCAATTATCAAAGTCAGTTGTACTTTATGAACATTAGGAACAAATTGGGTGATTTGAAGAGCCGGCCCACATCTTGACAGGTTTGGAAACCAACGAGTTTGTAGTGTGACCAAATGTCAGCTTAGTTTCTCGACAAGAGGCAGAATCTGTCAGCTACAGCCGCCTGTCATCTGTGGAGTTCCTCCCACACTCATGTCAAGTCTGCTTTTTGCCACCTTTCCCAGCATTTTAACACAAAGCTGATATTTTCCCTTCAAATCCTGTTCAATGCATCGGCTTAAAAGCGCAGCTTTGACTCAGTAATTTCTATGGTGGACCGAGCAGGCTCGCACCTTTTCCTTTGTGATGAGTTTAGGACACCACACGTGCTGCTCTGGGCAGTAAATGAAGAGACTGACAGCTGAGTAAAAACAAGCAAACAAATAAACCGAAATTAAAACCAACATACAAAAAACACAGTATCATCTGCAGATTAATAAAAACCTGGATTATTAGATTGTAACTATCTCAGAAACCTGAGTTTAGGCACCAGGACCCTCCCACATGTACATTAGACCAGTGCTGCACAGCATTGTCAATCCTTATCTCTCCCCGTCTCACCTTTGACTGGCTGTGCTTCCCTGACCTCTGGCTTTTACTCCATACATACTTTTTATTATAGTGAAATGAAGGTACGCTGGTCCAATGAGATCAAGAAAAGCTTTTGCAGGAAAAAGGAGAACATTTAGTTCACTTTCTATTAAAATGCATTTAAATAGCACAAAATGACAACAAGAGACACTTCAAAGGGGTTAAAACTTTAAGGTAAAGATACTAAAATAAGAGAAATCAAGAGAATAAGAGAAACCCCCTATGAGCAAGCACTTGGTGACAGCAGGAAGAAAAAACTCAGTTTAGCAGAAAGAAACCTCCAAAGAACCTCGGCGAGGGGCGGCGATGGGCAGGGTGAAAATATGTTTTAAAGTGAGCGACGCAGTACGTCTGTGATCAATGTCTAAAAATGGCTGAAGATGTTAGTTAGGGCAAAGGAGCCTGGTTCTGTCGGAGGTTCCTTCCTGTTAAAAGGGAGTTTTTCCTTCCCACTGTCGCCAAAGTGCTTGCTCATAGGGAGTCATAAGATTGTTGGGTTTTGCTCTCTATGTATTATTGTAGGGTCGACCTTACAATATAAAGCACCTTGAGGCGACTGTTGTTGTGATTTGGCGCTGTATAAATAAACTGAATTGAATTGAGACCATAAAGACAAACTTCAGGCTCTCTTTCACTTTATTATACTTACTTATATTTGTGTACATATATATGCATATATACACAAATACATTTGACTACATCGTGGCACTGTTAATGTGTCTCACGTTTAGTTTGTTGGGACCTGGTCACCCTGATGCGTACACATTCATCAGATCACTGCTGTAGGTTTGGGGTCATAATCTGCAGCAGAACAATCTTCAATGATGTCAAGTAATGTTAAATTCTGTAGGATGAGGCGCTGCTGGCAACAGTGAGTCCAGGTGAAATAGAAAACCTTCCTTCTCTGTTCTGTGTCCGATTTAGGTCATTAACAAGAAACATTTTTCATTTAGTTTCGAAGCTCAGGTGTCAAATTTTGAGAAGACGGGCGCAATAAATCTGTCATCGCAGCGCGCGAGGCTTCGGTTATTTAGAAAAGTGTCACAACTTGTCATATCTCTGTCTGCTGCTCTAAGAGGAGAGCAAAGTGTCGCACATCTACATACATCAAATGACAGGCAGCCTGTTTAATTTCCCCTCCAACAGAAAGCAGGAGCATTCAGAGGCGTGGTCTATGGGCTGACTGCGGTGGGAGGAAGCACTGAAACGCTGTCCTGGCTGAAAGCAAATTTAGGACACAAATTTAGGAAAGTGAAGAGGCGCCAGCGCCCGTGTTTGCAAATTAACACACTCGCTCTCTTAGCTTATTATTCGGTTGAAACTGCAGAAGCTTCACAGCAAACACAAGCCCGACTTGTCAAACAACAGAGGGGCATCTTTCCAAAAGCAACACGTCGGCGTTCGGATCAATGTGACAACCTGCTCTTATGAAGTGTTTGTTGGCATTAAAGCTAAACTCGCCGAGGAGTGTGCAGCAATCTCAAGACTTTTCACATATAAACAAGGCATCAGTGGATCGAGCTGGCTTGAATTATTGAATGCTAAACAGAAGATGACACATCCCCCCTACAGAGACGCTGAATCATGTTTGGAGCTTGCTCTTTCTTCTTGTGTAACTCACAAACAGCCTGTTTTCTTCCGTTTTCTTCAGTTCCATTTCAGGCTGCCGGGTAAAGTGGCACCTTCAACTTTTTTTAAAGGAAACTAATGCATAAGTTTACCATTTTCCCCAAAATGCATCAGCATCCCCTGCAAGTGTGATTTTATCTCAGTAGCTGTCCATCCCTCTGCTGCAGGCTGGCAGCACAGCGTTTCATTTTCAGGTTTCAGGTTTTGTTTTTAAAAAATAAAAAGCTTCCTGTGGCTTCGTAACCTGTCATACTGGGCCAAATGAGAGGTTTTAAATAACAATTAAAAAAGTTAATCAAGAAATCAGTTTGCAGGTCGATTCGCACCTGCAGATGATCTGCATGAACAATTGCACAAATAGCAAGCTGCTTTCTTTGTAACAGCCAACAGGGGGCAGTGCTCCAGTTACAGAGAAAACTCCCATTGTATTGAAGTTCATGACATTATGGCTTTACCTCTCACCAGTGCTGTGACATCAGTAAATGTTGTCTTGAGTCCTTGTCTTTTCTATTTTGGGTTATGCTCCTAGTCAGTACAGCAGGGCACATCACAGGGAATGAGTACCTGGTGAGTGACTGGTCACTACTCAGTGGGTGTGCACTTCTGGCTCCAGGCGATATACCCGAGGCTTTAAAAAGCTGTCAAAAGCACTTCTTATATAATTAGCTGATTGGATGAATGGACACACTGTTGGTTTGTTTTTGCTTCCCTTTTTTTCTAAGACTAATTTATGGCTCACGCTAGTCAAGCTAGCTGCTTGTTGCTAGCTCTTCTGCAACATTACCACACAGTTTGTGCATCCTTTGCTCACTCTGCCAAGCAAAGTGACAGTCATGTGCTTTACTTGGATGGATGCAAACTGCATTTCGTTGCCTTGCACTTGTGAAATGTGCAATGACAATAAAGTTGAATTCTCTTCTATAATCATGAGTTCTTGGACTGTGAGCATATCTTGCTTTGTTTCCCTCTGAGGGACATTTGTTGCCGTCAGTTTAGCTTGTTATGATGGTTTCATTGGTTTTTCTTGTTGACTCTTCAGTCGCTCGTTATCTTGCAGATATATATTGAAACACTTAAATTGCAATGCACTTTAGCTTTCAGCCCCCGTTTCTGGAACTAGCTTCTTCCTGTTAAAAGGGAGTTTTCTTTCCCACTGTCACCAAGTGTTTGTTCATAGAGGGCCATGTGATGAGGACCTATTTGATTGTTTGGGTTTTCATCAGACCCATATATATATATATATATATATATATATATATATTGCTGCCAGGGGAGAAACAAAATCTGTCAACAGTGTCAAATCCCCGAGAGGAGGAATGTTTCCACGGTATCAAACTGAATCAGGATAATGGCTGTCATTAAAGGCTTTCCTGAAGAAATAAGCACCCACCGGCGCTTGAAAAAGTGCTAATTGTTCAGATCGATTAAATCTAGAATGACAAAAATAATCTTTTATTATTGGAGGCAGCAGATGTTTAAATCCTGTCATCAGGAACAGAAGTAGTAACTCATTCATCTCAGAGCGTGGAGAGAAACGACTCGCGTAACAGATCTGTGTGGAACAGTGACTGGCTTGGACCGGCGCTCTTCTGAGACCTAGCTAACGACCGACTGGTGAGTCGCGCAGTAAAGCGACGAGCGTCGCCCGACGAGACCCAAATTGAAGCACAATGAAGCTCTTCCAGATGAGCCGTATAAATCCAGAGGATGATCCGTCAGGAGAAAACGAGGCCGGGATAGTGGAAGTACACAGCTCGTTCGTCTCCCATCAGCAGCAGCGTCGGCTCTCATTATTAACCAGCAAACAGCGGCGTAACCTTTGGTGTCACCAGCCGAGCGGGCCGAGGCCATCCGTTAAAGCGACAGCAGCTGAGACCTTGACAAGCAGGAGTCATTAGCTTTGACAAATGGCTGTTATTATGTCACCTCTACTTACACAGGTTGTTATGGGGAGGCTGCATAACATGCTTATCAAATACCTCACGATGAATGTGTGAGTACGTGTAGATGTGCGTCACGGAAACCGCCTGTCACGTCCGCGGATTACATTTTGGCCAATCAGCAGCAGGTCCTCCCTCGTACCTCGTGCTGTCTCAGTTGGCAGATTGAGCCTGTTAACGTCAGTGTTTTTAAGGATGAGGGAGTTTCTGAGATGCACAAATGAAATAAATCTTGTCAAAATGAATCCAAAGAAGTACAGTTGACGGGTGAGCTCTGCCTGATCAGGTGGTTCGTCAGAGTTACGTCTTCTTTAGTTCCTCGTTGGATTTACGTTTGCTCAAAACCAACATGTTGAATTCTCACAACCTATTTATTCATTGTGATATTTTAAAAGCGACGTGATTAATCAGGAAAATTAATGGCCTCTAATTAATGGCAGGTGGTCGTGAGTTGCTAACATAAGGGAAATCAACCCCCCGCCGCTCTGTTTGAGCAACACTTCATAACATTTTGTTAACTTTGGCGTTAAACATTGAACAGCTGCTTCTCTTCAAGACATTAATGACGCAGACGGTCAATGAGAAGCTGCACAAACTTTAGTCCTGCCATGTTTTGCCCTTCAAAAAATTCTTGCTTTGTAATTTAAATTTGATTTTGTTATTCCATCCATCACAGTGAAAATATGAAAATATGTCCCTATTCATGCTATAAGTTGCTTTTTGCGTGAAGCAATAAAACAGGCCCAACATGCGTCTCTTCTATATGATGTCCTTTTCTTTCTTTTTCCTGTTGTTATGCCATTAATCATTTAGCAGAGAACTGTCAAAAAGTATTGAAAAATGCCACACACAGTTTGCCAGAGCAGAAGTTGCTCAACCAACAGCACCCGAGCGAAAAGATATCGACTTCGTACAGAGCGATAAACCCTATGAAATCCTCTGGAAGAGCAACAAGAGATTATAACAGAGAAAGATTGATGCACCATTTTTGTGTCTAAAACTTTTGAAATGAGTATATATCAGCTGATCAGCTCGCGTGGTTTGGACATGTGCAGAAGAGGAAGGAGGGGAAAAACACCCAGGAAGATCTCAGGAAGCTTGTAGTGAAGCAGGACATGCAGACGGGGTTTGGGTGAGATGATTTCTGCAAGAAAGAAAACAAAACAGTCATAAAATGATGGCAAAAATCATGTCAGGGTTCCAAAATTACATTTAATTTAATCACGTGTTGACTTTAAAAACTATATTTACTGATTTTAAAACATTTCATAGTAGAGCTTATTAAAATGAATCCAAAAGTAAATCAATAAATGTATAAAACAATAGCTGGATGTGGTGAAGGTTGCACGGGTGAGCAGCAGGGCTACAGGCCTGAGACAGCAGGTGCTGTTTAGTGAGGGGCAATCGGTGTTTCCTGCCGGCCTCGGAGGCACATGTTCTCCTCTCAGGTTGACCTATCAAACCAGTGCTGTGACTTTCCCCCTCCGACCCTCTCCGTGTCGTACCGTGCTCGAGCTGAACACAACTGTTTGGGCTCTAAGGGAAGGCCGCTGTAACGGAGAGGTGTGAGCTTGGTTTCTGACTACAGTGAGAAGGAAAAATCATCGTTTGGAGGCAAAATCTCAGCTGCCCCAAGCCGATGTTTGTGCAGACGACCCAGCCTGCACCGTCCTGTGGCAGCGCTCCCCTTCATACATCATGTTGTTGCATTTCTTGCAGTAGGCTATGCAGCCGCACACCAGAATAACATTTGCTTTATGAGATTCAGTGTAAAGAAGCAAGAATGGTCCAGTTTAAAGCATTAAGACAAACTCTCTGTGTACAAACCACCGAATCTGTGCTCACTGGATGATGATACTCTGAAATCATCGTTTTTGCAAAGACGCCGTCGACTTACACGTTTGGACGACGCGCCACCTCCAGTTGGATTCTTTTCTGCTTCTCCTCAGTAGTTGTTGCCTCCCAGTGTTGCCCCAGAAAACATGAACTATACATAAAAAATGAATCATGTTTGGACTGCTTTTACAGTTTTACAGCACTTTGCTCAGTCCTGTCAGGCCATCTGTGTGTGTGTGTGTGTGTGTGTGTGTGTGTGTGTTTCTGAGCCAGCTACACAGTTTCATCCCCCAGAGGAGACGGTCATCCTCCGGTGCCCCGAGTCTCACACTTCCCCGAGTCAAATGATGATGACAACCGTAAGATTTAACCGTACAAACCGACCGCTTTTGTCGGACTGCTCACATTTCAGAGCCTGCATCAGCCAGAGCCACGTGGTCACACTTCAGCTGATTATCACTGGCATCAGAAGGTCCAGTCCGCTCATATCTCAGTTTTCATAACCTGTCACAGACATTTATTCCAGCTGTGATTTTCTCTTCCTATGTTTGTTTTTTATCTCTGTTTTACCTCTGAGTCAGAAGTGCTTTATTCAGCAACCTCCACAAATGTGCAGAATTGTAACACACACACACACACACACACACACAGCAGGGCCTCACTGTGTCAGCTGCAGCCATGTTGCTCCCATTCTTTTGTATTCAGTCGCCTCGTCCTTCAGGAAGCACAGTCCATCATCCAATAACACCCTGAGCTGCGTTCACATCTGCTTTCTGTTTGGCTGCGTTTCTGCTGAGTAAACAGAGCGTCGGTGATGTGATGAACGCCGTTCAGGTCTGAACTTTAGCCTCGGCGAGCAATGCAGACTGGAGGCCTGATTACCTACCAAACTAACCAGTTCACCTGGGTAATGAAGCAGCCGCTCTGACTGCTAAACAGCCACTCGCAGCCGATTGGTGCGCTGTTTGCCGGGATATAAGATATTCTTGTGTTTGCCTGGCGGTTCACGGTTCTTTCTTGTTTACAGCCCTGAGCAGCTAATTGAAATTCCAATCACGCTCCTTTCTCGCTCATATTCTAATAAATGCGTCTTTCTTTCTCTGTTTTTCGGTGCTGTCCCGCTGTGCCGGCTGTTCCTCCCATGGCCCTCCTCCTTCTTCCTCCCCTTCTCGCTTCCATCGTTTGGATATCCAAGGTAAGCGAAACAAACACTCTCTTTTCTGCAGTAATTGCTCTGGTTGCAGTGCTGTCGTGTATGAGGAAAATTTGTGCTGCGTGATTAATTCTGACAACCAAGTATAGTGCTAACAAGAACATCCCTGGTAGCTTAAATGTCTTAGCCCAGCGGAGCCCTGGATCCAGCATGCCTGCTCACTGGGGTAATATTAAATGATGCCAGTGTTTGCACCAATGGCTTGACACTGACCCAAAGCAGTCCAGAGGCCAGCTAAATAAAGACTTCAGAGTTAGCTTGCGTCACGTAGATGTTCTCACATTTTCACACTTTGTTTGCTTTGCAAGTGAGAGACGCTGTTAAACGATGTCAGAGGTCCACATGACTGAAACGGACCGATTCTGCTCATGTGCACATTTGCTGCTCTAATGGCAAGAATTGAGATTAAGCACGGCCAGTTTCTCATAATGTAAAATAATCTTGTCTGAACGCTCAGTTTCAGGTGTTTTTTTTTTTAATCTCCAATCTTTATGATGTCATAAAGATTTCTCGTCACTTATGCACATCCCAGCTTCTGGTTGCCTAGGTAACCAGCGGATTAAGTTGCTCACTGGAAGTTGAGAAAAGTTCATCTCAGTCTCCGCCCACTTCCTGTCGCCTGTGGTTATTTCGCCTGTATTTGGTGGAAGGTGAGGAATATCGTTCACTTTCTGTGGTCTCTAGTTGCTACATCATTACCAGTGTGGATGCAGTTTAATGCGCACTGCCCTGTCTAAGCCTCAGGAACCTCAAGCAGCCAATCCAAACCCTCTGTTTGCAAAGCACAGACACACACAGGAGCTGGAAATGAGCAGGACAGGTTAAAGTTGTTGTGTTGGACTCAGAGCTGGTCTTAATATTTTGTGGAAGGACACAGGCTTACAAAGGTGTTGCACATGGTTCTGTTTTAAGACCGCTTCCATAGTGAACCCCGTAGAAACGCCACAGTTTAACTTTATTTTAACATCTTCTGTCTGTCAGAGGTTCATTTAACAAAACAAGCTAAAATGTCCCTTTGATTTGACTCGTGAATCATTTTTTCCAGCCAGAGTCCACAAACTGAGCATCACAGCGAACAAACAATTCTGCAAAAGCAGAACAAAACAGAGTGTTTTGTCCTCAGACAAAGATTTCATCAATTTCTGCCACATTGATCTGTAAATCGTGCACGTAAGCGTATCTTTGCGGCTCCGTTGGTGCATGCAGGAATGTGGCTGTGCTCGGTCTACGGTCACAAACCAGCAGCTTTCTACAACTTCTCTTCTTTTATGTGTCGGTTGTCACTTTGGTGCTTTTCAGTGTCGCTAACTATAAACTGCGCCTGTCAGAAGGTCATTAAACACTTTAGAAAAAGGTGTTGAGTGCAGCTTCTTTACAGCGTGAGGGTAAACGATGATCATTAAGTTAAGATGGCTAAATATCCCTGTGATGGATTGCCCATATTATCCAACATTCAGCTCTCTGTGAGATGATGTTTTCTCCCCGCACACTAAAGTGAAAAGAAGCTAAACGTAGGCAGTTGTTCTTAAAATCACATTGAGTCAAAGCTGCCTCGGGATATGGGAATCGCTCCTCTGTCAAACTTTCATTAGCTGATGTGAGTGCACACAGTGACGAAGGCAGGATTTTGTTTAGCGTTGTTTATTTCCCCTTTTCATCACTGCTGCTTTCATTCTAAGGCTGGTGTAAATTCATTCACACTGATCTGATGAGTCAGACGTGGGATTCAAACCGAGGTGGCTGTAGCGTGCAGCGGGGCGGAGCAGGCGGCTGAGATTAACTCATTCTTTCGCCTCCTCTTTATCTCTCACTTTCCTATTTGCTGGAAGTGATTGTTTCTGTGTGAATTATCCTCATACTCGTTTAATAGCGTGGAAATTGATTAAGCAATTAGCAGCGAGCCACTGTATTTAGATCAAAGCAGATCATCGCATTAAGTTGGGAGAGATTAATACTGCCCAGGGCCTCACTGGAAATAACAGCTGCAGTAATGGCATCACGGTAACGCTCCAGCTCCTGACTGCAGGACTCATTTGCCTTTTTAACTCCAAACCTTTTTTTTTTTTAGTTTTATTGCCGTTTTTATAACTTATGGAACAGATTATGTGCAGGAAACAACTCAGATGGCTTGTAACGTGCTAAACCTCTCTGCTTTATAGCCAGGGCCATCCGTTTTAAAGTGCAGGTTGAGTAGAAATACTGTATAGCATCGATCTATTCAGAAAGCCTTTAACACAAGGTAATCGCATTGAGAGGTGTTCGTTTGAGCTGCTTCACTCGGCGCCGTCACGTTTATGACACAAAGTTCGAGGTGTCAGCGTGTCCTCAACATTATGACACTGCTGGGCTAAACTCCCTGTAAACGACTCATGAGCAGTTTGAACATAAAGCCTCTAAAGAACTATCACACTGCAGGACGACCGCACTTTTTAATAATGGGGCTTTTTAATCACTGCGTTCTTGACGAGTCTGTGAGTGACGCATGCAGCTGTAATCAAACACACATCACTTCATAAAATCTAGTGTTTGCATCAATCGTCATCTTTGAATTTTGCATTGATTTTGTGTGATTCATGTGCATTCGACTTCAGTATCATGCTAATGTTACGATGCAAAGACTTCTGAAGTGTGATGGTTGGTCATCCTGGCATCCAATCACAACTTTGAAAAGACCGGATTTATGCAAATAAGTAGCACAGAAACACATGACCTTATATTTGACCTTATATTTAAAAAAACTGGAAGCGGGCTGTCGTGAGTAGCTGAGATGCCGCTACTCTTGCCAAAGTTTTACTGGTTAAATTGAGCCGACGCCTTTAGCTGATATTGGTTCATTAAAGGTTTTGTAATTTCGTTCTGGCCTGAATAAACACAAAGGTCAGAATGTGTTCATATGCAACCTCATATTTTTATCAATGCTTTGTGGGAATTATAATGAGTCTCACTATTGTCAGAGATTGGGGGCCTTTCTTGACTTGCTAACATAAGAAACCTGATTCTAATTAGAACACACACATACATTTTTGTTTACTTGGCTGTTAATTGGATTCACCTATCAAAAGGAGAGGATAAAAGAAAGAGTGAGAGAGCGAAATAAGAAGGAAAGATAAAGACAGGAAGGTTAAAGAAGTCGGAGCAGCTGGAGAAAGTTTGACATATGAAGGTGAGTTAGGAGAGACTGATGGGGAACAAAGTGTCCCTGAGCAGGTAAAGCAGTTAAAGCACTTGATTAACTGATCATCAGGAGGTCGAACCGCCTTTATAAAAGCAGACGTTTCATCAGTTTGCAGGTCTGGAGCGTTGAGGTGTGCTAGCCTGCTGGAGTGGATGTCCCAGCACACCCCACGCTCAGATGTTCAGAGAAACTGCAATAAACCCAAGAGCTCCATCTTGGACCCTTCAGGTTTCAGTTAGTAAGTGAAATGTTGAAGTTTGTGACACAACAATTAGAAAAAGACTCAACATGTGTGACTTGTT
Organism: Haplochromis burtoni; assembly: GCF_018398535.1. Lineage (NCBI taxonomy): Eukaryota > Metazoa > Chordata > Actinopteri > Cichliformes > Cichlidae > Haplochromis > Haplochromis burtoni. The sequence goes on from NW_024582509.1 coordinate 597,438, forward strand.
CGGAGTTGTTGCCGGGAGAATACCTCTCTCACAACAACATAGCAGCACAGCTTAGGTTTGCAAAGCTACAGCAGAACAAAGACCTCTGGAACAACGAGACCAACGTGGAGATGTTTGATCGTAATGCTCAGCACGTTTGGAGGGATCTCATACCTGCTGTCAGCACGGTGGAGCTTCTTGCAGCCATGAACTTTATACCAACGTATGCATTTCCCAGTCACAGCAGATGGCCCCGCCCCTCCCTGAGCCCGGTTCTGTCGGAGGTTCCTTCCTGTTAAAAGAGAGTTTTTCCTTCCCACTGTCACCAAAGTGCTTGCTCATAACAGGTCATATGATTGTTGGGTTTTTCTCTGCGTGTATTATTATAGGGTCTACCTTACAATATAAAGCACCCTGAGGCTGTTGTTGTGATTTGGTGCTGTGTAAATAAAAATGAATTGAATTGAAAGTATTCTGGAGTCACATGTGAGGCCATCTGCCCCACAGCTAAAGCCAGGCTGAACCTGGCTCATAGAGGACAATGATCGCAGGCAGCAAATCTCCGACAGGAGGTGGTGGGACCTTCAGAGACCTGTGCATAAAGCTCACAAACCTCAATGAACTGAAGTAATGCTCTAAAGATGATTGGACCAAAGTTCCTGCACAATGATGTGAGAGAGAAGCTGCTTCCATGTGCTACTGAATCATAGAGGAATCTTAGTTTTTCAGAGGACTGCTGGAAACCTTTTTTTCCCACTGATAGAATAGAAAAGATAGAAAAGGAGAGAATAAATAGAAGGCGAGCAAAAGAATTGCTATATAAGCTGAAAGTAAAAGGCTAATGTGGATAATGACAGATTGACAGTCAGTCTGAGGTAAAGGAGGACAGAGAAAAAGGATAGCTGGTGGCTTAGAGAGGCAGGTATCAGACTGAGCTTCTGTATTCCCCGTCCACCTGCTGCAGCCTGTGATATCCGCCAAAAAAATCAGAGTGGAAATATGATTTTACACTCATCAGTCATGCAGGCTTAAACCCACCACTCTGCCCTTTTACACACTCGCTGCGGCGGCGGCGGCGGCGGTCAGTTATGGAAGAGCACCTTCACATCAGGAGCTTTAAACAGAAATCTATTCACCAAATGCCAGCCGGGGTATTTCTCATACAAATATCAGCTCGTACAATGGAGTCAGACAACAGCGACACAATGAGCAGCGCCCGGTGGAGCCCCGCCGCTTCAATGACACCCGTTAGGCCCCGATTAGAAACCTTTGTGTGCGGATAATGGATAATTCCTCCTCTCTGTGTCGCTATTCAGAGTGAAGTGAACAAGCCAGGTGGAAGTGGGAGCTAGCTGAATCCAAAACAGTCGAGTTTAACCAAGTTAACTTTTTAAAGGGCAGGTCTGGTGTGTTTGCAGGATTGTTAACAAGGAAACACACAAACACACACACACACACACACACACACACACACACACACTCCTGTTGATGGCATTTCTTCCTCTTCATCGTGCAGCAGTGGAAGCACCGATAAAAGTCCAGATGTCCAAATCTTTCGGCTGCACAGAGCAGTTGATCGGGTACTTTGTCCTCGCCTCTCCCTGAGCCTGGTCTGAGGTTTCTTCCTGTTAAACTGAGTGTTTCCTTCCCACTGTCAGCAGGTGCTTGCTCATAGGGGCTCATCTGATCATTGGAGTTTCTCTTTAACACTGTAAGCACCTTGCAATAAAAAGCACCTTGAGATGACTGCTGTTGTGTTTTGATGTTATAAAAATAAAACTGAATTGAATTAAATTGAATTATGCAGCACTGCCATACAGTGCAGTCTGGGTAAATAAGGTTTTATTTAAAAAACAAAAACAAAATGGAGATGTGGCTGTCTGACTGGGAACTTCTACTGAGGAGACAGACAGCCTCTCTACTTAAATGAGCCTGCAGCATAGTGCAGGATCAAGCCGTCCGTCGGTGTTGCTGCTGTAAGCTCAGGCTGCTGGGTGACGGATGCACCGACCACCACCCCTAAACTACATTATAGAGTCTTTACCTTATGATATAAAGTCTAAGGAGCTTGGAAAGAAAGGAGCTTGTCTGCCATCTATAATCCAGGTTTGAGATCCTTCGCAGACGCCTTAACGCCCACTCACATCCTGGGCCATCTGACCTCAGGAAATCACATGATAGGGTGGGGCCAGGCTTCACAATGAGCTCACCCGAAACCTTGGCTGATTGTGATCTACACCCATTTTCACACCTTGGATCCTGTGATTAGGTAGAGGATCATCAGGGGGTCCTTTGTCCCTCTTGGTGGGTTACTCCCACAGAGCTTAAATCTGGGAGTCTCCACCATGTGACCTTAGAACTGAAGAAGCTTCTCGGATGAGAGGTGAAACGTCTTCAAGCAACTCAAAGAAGTCCAGACGCTTTTCTTTCCAAGCTCCTTAGACTACGATGACCTGGATGACCAAGAACCTTCACAGACATACGATATCAAGATGACCTCGGGTCACATTTTCTACTTTTTAGTGATGAGCACCAGGAGTCAAGGCTACGCTTATTTTCTGTAAGGCAGGGGTGGGGAACTCCAGGCCTCGAGGTCCTGCAGGTTTTAGATCTCACCCTGGGTCAACACACCTGACTCAGATGATTAGTTCATTACCAGGCCTCTGGAGAACTTCAAGACATGTTGAGGAGGTCATTTAGCCATTTGAATCATCTGTGATGGATCAAGGACACATCTAAACCCTGCAGGACACCGGCCCTCGAGGCCTGGAGTTGGACGCCCCTGATGTAAGCGGTTTTTATTTTTTAAAATCATGACTGCTCTGCCTGACATATGTTTCTGAGGAGAGCTTTGTTATTTGATTTTCATTGGCAGTTATTAGTATTTATTAGTCGTACTGGTGGGCGGGATTTTAAATATTACAATCATAGGTAGTGGCGTAATGGTGTTACTAATAGTGTAGTGCTAAAGGGCACTTAAGCTGAGGTCCTTACATGGTGCTGTGGGGAGCGTGGGAAGATGCTGGTCAGAGCTGCAGTCCTGCTGGTGACTGTATTAAAGAGTACATTTCTCCTCATGTCTGAACCCGTCTGGCATTTGTGAGTCAGAGTGTCCCTGAATGCACCACCATCATATTTTAGATGGACCCCTCCACAGTTTTTAAGCCATTTCACCTCCACACTATTATCTTTTCAAATAGGAAAATTAACTTTGCTTCGGTTCAGCCTAGCAGACAGTAAGCCCACTGACAGGTCTGCAGGTTTGCTGGAGTCACGGAGAGGATTGAATCTGTGCTGTAGAGCAGGAGGACCTTTGAACGGCTGTTCATCCACCTGCAGACAGCTCAGGTGGAGCAGGCTAACTTTGCTTCTGTGTTAACCGAAGACTGAAGCTTGTTTGGATGATAAGATCCTACATGACACCCTCAAACCCTCCTACATCTCCCTCTCACCGTGTGGGGAAAATGTAATCTTTCACTTTAAAGAATTGAAACATTTTCTTATTGCTTTTGAAAATATTTCCCCGCTTCTTCAAAATGATTTCAGCTTCTGACGCACATTAAAGGCAGCGAGAAAGCATCCCAGCTTTCAGACACACTGCAGGATTTTAATAATGAGGGATCTCTGCTGTTTTATCTCTTTGTATTTGAGAGGAATTACAGCAGTTCAGAACCTTCGCTACGCCACTGTGTTTTATTTAAATTTGTATTTTTTAGAGAACAATCCCTCTCT
>NW_024582509.1:601168-602306 GCF_018398535.1 Haplochromis burtoni
TCTTTGTATTTGAGAGGAATTACAGCAGTTCAGAACCTTCGCTACGCCACTGTGTTTTATTTAAATTTGTATTTTTTAGAGAACAATCCCTCTCTTCATGTGCAGCGATCAGAAAAATAACTGAAGAAGCAGAAAGCTGCAGTTCAGAAAGGAACGAAGTGAGAGGAGAGCAGCAGAAGAGCAGAGCTGACCCGGTAGCTGAAAACCACACACAGGGAGCTGCTGTGTTTGTGGGTAACAGTCAGCCCATGTGGTTCATAATAAATTGTTCCATCTTTATTATGAGATCACAACTTTACCAGCCATGATCTTGGTAACAGTGCTTGTGCTGAGTTTTATAAAGCCTGCTTTAAAAGGTGTAGATGTGATGTTATATATTTGGACACTGACTTAAGTTTTGTTTTTGTTTAACCTGTGTACTGAAACATGTTCCAATTATAGTTATATAATGAACGTAGACTTGCAGCTTTTATTTGAGGGTTTCCACATTCAAACTGGATGAAGGGTTTGGAAGTTTCAGCTCCTTAACATGTGCCACTCTCTTTTAAAGGGACCAAAAGTAATTGGACAATTGACTCAAAGGGTGTTTCACAGGCAGGTGTGCTCAGTTCTTTCGTTATGTCATTATCAATGAGTTAGATAAAAGGTCTGGGGTTGATTTGAGGTGCGGTGCTTGCATTGGATGATTTTGCTGTGAACACACAGCATGTGGTCAAAGCAGCTCTCCATGCAGGTGAAACAGACCATCCTTAAACTGCCAAAACAGAAATACAACACCAGCAAAATGGCTACAACATTAGGAGCAGCAAAATCTACAGTTTGGTGCATCCTGAGAAAGAAAGCGAGCACAAAGACCTGAACATCCACAGAAGACGACAGCGGAGGATGATCGCAGAATAATTTCCATGGTGAAGAGAAAACCTCTTCACAAAAAAAAGTGGAGGATGAAGCAAACAGACATGCTGAGTGTCTGTAACGAAGCACACAAACCATACACAGCAGCTCAAAGGCAAAGCAGAGAGAGGTACGCAAACAAGTATACAATTTTACTGTGTGTGTGTGAGGACATGAGTGTCTCATGTTGTGTGTCACTTGTGTTTGCCATGAAACATAAAAATGAGGGTGAAAGACTGCGACG
>NW_024582509.1:602326-604517 GCF_018398535.1 Haplochromis burtoni
ATACACAGCAGCTCAAAGGCAAAGCAGAGAGAGGTACGCAAACAAGTATACAATTTTACTGTGTGTGTGTGAGGACATGAGTGTCATGTTGTGTGTCACTTGTGTTTGCCATGAAACATAAAAATGAGGGTGAAAGACTGCGACGATGGCGAACAAAGTGAGTCTGTCTCCACGTGGCGTCCAGTCGATTTATATGTAGTGCGTGAGCAGAGAGGTCACAGCGTCTGCTGCAGCGAGACCAGTTAAAACCAGTTACCTGCTCTCAGTCCTGTGGGGGTCAGCCAGATCACTCCTATTGTGAAGTCAGTCCCCTGGACCAGGTCAGAAGTAAGAAGATACTGTTTTCCTAACAAACCGGGATAACAGTAGTCTCAACATGAGAGCAGAAATATGAAGGTGATGTTCTGGGTAAAGTTTAACAGGTTTAATGTTTGTAACTCTCCCTCGCCGTCAATGTGGATGAATGCTGTTACTCACAACGCTGCTCGTGGATTATGTGCCATGAATGCTTAACGGTACAGCATGGCACGCTGCAGGTGTGACGACCCAACTACATGGAAACCAGAGCGAAACACAAACATGACTCCCACTACAACTGACCTGACCTGATACTTCATCACACAACGCGATGCACAGAATCATGATCACAACACCGTGGCAGGTTTCAAAGACTAATAGAACCAAATAATTGATGGTTAATTCTACTCATCACGCCAAATCACAACAACAGTCACCTCCAGGTGTTTTGTATGGTAAGGTAGATCCTACAATAATACACACAGAGAAAACCCAACAACCATATGACCCCCTATGAGCAAGCTCTTTGGCGACAGTGGGAAGGAAAAACTCCCTTTTAACAGGAAGAAACCTCCAGCAGAGCAAGGCTCAGGGAGGGGCGGGGCCATCTGCTGTGATTGGTTGAGAAAGACTTATTGATACTGTTACATGTCTGTGAATCAATCATTCTTTAACAGCTCTTCATAAGTGAGTTACATGTATCGATTTCACCGTGAGCACCTTAAGAGCAAACACTGAAGTTTGTTCATGTGCTGATGTCTAAAGTTTTATAAGAAGTCAAACAAAGTGAAAGAAAAGCAGCAGTTCACACGGAGGCAGACGTGGATCTCTCTCCATGTTGTGTGTTTGTGGGTGTAAAGTTGGGTTTTTCAGTTGTCGCCTCCGTTTACACAGAAGCCGTCTTAAAACTCGCGCGTGGATTGTTTTTAACGAAGAGCTGAAGCAGCCGTGCGGCAGCAGACCAAAGCCCGGCTGTAAAACACACGAGAGAAGAAGACGAAAACCAACTTTCCTGGATTCTTTATCCCAAAGTTTAGTCATATCTCCGAGCCGCCTGGCAGGTTTCTGAAAAACGATGACACCTCTGTGAACAAATGATTAATAGCAGCCAGTTAAAGTGTGAAAGCACAGCGGGAGAGCTTCTTGCCTGAATCGTGTTCCATTTAAGACGCGTTCGCTGATAAATACTAAGGAGGAATTTATTATTTTTATTTTATTTCTGCACTTTCGCTATCTGACAGCTCGGATAATGTGAGCCCATTTAGTTTTTATTCTCGCAGCCCCGCGGGATCCATTTCTTATCAGAAATGGGAAATCACATTAAAATCAGGGTGCTTTTAATGCTTTTTTTCCTCATTACTCCTGCATAATCTGTCATTAATACATGAATTCATAGTTTTCTTTTTCTTAATCCTTAAAACACCAAAACAAGCAGAACGTCTGTGGACATTTTAATTTGTTTTCATTGTTTAACTGGTTCAGTGAGTCCGTTCAGAGAATGCACTAAGGAAATTAAATGATAATTAAAACACAAATATTAATAAAAAAGAATGTTTTTGTTCCACAGATGTGAAGATGTTGAGTGTGTGTGTTCCCGTAATCAGACGCAGCGTGGAGTCGTTTCCGTCTGTTTCACCAACTTCACTGCAGATCTAATTAACTTGACCCCCGAGTGTGAGTGTGTGTGTGTGTGTGTGTGTGTGTGTGTGTGGCTGTAATTGGTGTTTTGACTGACACCTGTCCAGCTGTGACACATCGCTGTCAGTACTGTTACAGTGACAGAAACCATCTCTGCCTCCGTCTAAAGATGAGAAAGCCACGAGGTTTCCCAGCTCGGAGGCTTTAGTGGATGAGACGCGACTCGAAAAGAGGGAATGGAGAGCGATCAGCTTGT
>NW_024582509.1:604537-629900 GCF_018398535.1 Haplochromis burtoni
TCATTCTTTAACAGCTCTTCATAAGTGAGTTACATGTATCGATTTCACCGTGAGCACCTTAAGAGCAAACACTGAAGTTTGTTCATGTGCTGATGTCTAAAGTTTTATAAGAAGTCAAACAAAGTGAAAGAAAAGCAGCAGTTCACACGGAGGCAGACGTGGATCTCTCTCCATGTTGTGTGTTTGTGGGTGTAAAGTTGGGTTTTTCAGTTGTCGCCTCCGTTTACACAGAAGCCGTCTTAAAACTCGCGCGTGGATTGTTTTTAACGAAGAGCTGAAGCAGCCGTGCGGCAGCAGACCAAAGCCCGGCTGTAAAACACACGAGAGAAGAAGACGAAAACCAACTTTCCTGGATTCTTTATCCCAAAGTTTAGTCATATCTCCGAGCCGCCTGGCAGGTTTCTGAAAAACGATGACACCTCTGTGAACAAATGATTAATAGCAGCCAGTTAAAGTGTGAAAGCACAGCGGGAGAGCTTCTTGCCTGAATCGTGTTCCATTTAAGACGCGTTCGCTGATAAATACTAAGGAGGAATTTATTATTTTTATTTTATTTCTGCACTTTCGCTATCTGACAGCTCGGATAATGTGAGCCCATTTAGTTTTTATTCTCGCAGCCCCGCGGGATCCATTTCTTATCAGAAATGGGAAATCACATTAAAATCAGGGTGCTTTTAATGCTTTTTTTCCTCATTACTCCTGCATAATCTGTCATTAATACATGAATTCATAGTTTTCTTTTTCTTAATCCTTAAAACACCAAAACAAGCAGAACGTCTGTGGACATTTTAATTTGTTTTCATTGTTTAACTGGTTCAGTGAGTCCGTTCAGAGAATGCACTAAGGAAATTAAATGATAATTAAAACACAAATATTAATAAAAAAGAATGTTTTTGTTCCACAGATGTGAAGATGTTGAGTGTGTGTGTTCCCGTAATCAGACGCAGCGTGGAGTCGTTTCCGTCTGTTTCACCAACTTCACTGCAGATCTAATTAACTTGACCCCCGAGTGTGAGTGTGTGTGTGTGTGTGTGTGTGGCTGTAATTGGTGTTTTGACTGACACCTGTCCAGCTGTGACACATCGCTGTCAGTACTGTTACAGTGACAGAAACCATCTCTGCCTCCGTCTAAAGATGAGAAAGCCACGAGGTTTCCCAGCTCGGAGGCTTTAGTGGATGAGACGCGACTCGAAAAGAGGGAATGGAGAGCGATCAGCTTGTGATCAGCTTGTCTGAAGTGTGTATTGATTTACCAGTGAAAAACAATAAAGCCAGGCCAGCTGATTTTTAAGACATCATGGTATGTTTGCTCACCTGAAACACAGTCTCAACTTATCCAGTACAAGTTGCTTCACAGAAATTACTGGACTCCCAGTAAATTAGTCAGGCTGAAGCTTGTGGATAATGACACCTGTTGGAAATGGCAGGAGGAAGCCGGGACTCTAGTTTATGTTGTACACATGTCGGAAAAATGATTATTTGTGGGACAGGATCATTAACTTGGTGAATGATATTTTTAAACTTAATCTTTCTAAATCTCCAGCTGTGTGTGTCCTGGGCCTGTTACCTGACAACAGTATCCTTTCAAAAAAACAGACTGTGGATGCGTCTGGCTCTCATAACAGGATGCAGGATAAAGTCATCCAGCCCCTGTCCTCTCAGGGAATGGACTGAACAAATGTCTAAGATGGCATCATATGAACGGGTTATGTACAGAATTAAGTGGAGAGAAGATATTTTTGAGCAGGTCTGGGGTCTTTTTTTGTTGTACATCGACAATGTCTCTTAGATATTGTGATAAGTGTTCTTTTTTTTTTGGGGGGGTTGTTTCATGTGTTTCATGTGTCGTTGGTATTTTCGTTGTTGTTCTTTTACTTTGAAAGTCAGTAGAGGGAAGAAATTGTCTAATGTTCTCAGTAGTCAAGGTTATGTTTTGTTTTTAGACACCCGGGTGTTTTGCCCCCATTGCTTTTGTTTTTGCTGATGTTTCCCAGGAGGCGGTTTATCATTTTGTCTCTCCTGGTGTTTTTTTTTTGGTTTACTTGTCTTTAGTTATTGTTAGTCCTTATTTGTTGGTTGTTGTTAAGAAACGGACAGAGAACTGACAGTATGATTATTCCTGTTGTATATTTGTTAATGTTTCTGTCCATCCAAAATAAGAATTAAAAAAAAAAACAAAAGACAGTAAGTCAGTGCCCATGTAAAACCCACCTACTCAAACAGTACCGCAGATATGAGAGCTAAAGTCTCCAATAAAGAGCCACCACTGACCCCTCCCACAGTGCCTACAAATCAGGGTCAACGAGCTCTTTGAATACAAACAGAAAGGCAATGCTATAGCTCATTATAACAGCAAACATGCATACAAATATGCTGTGACTGTAGAAAACCTGTGTACATTATGCATTGCGGTGCTCTGGGGACCTGATTGTTCTGAATGAGATAAAAACACTTCTTTACAAATCAGTCCTTCATTACAGCAAACAGCCCTGCAAAGTCTTTGAAAGGGGAAAAAAAGGCAATGAAGGTAAGCTGAACGTGAGCCGAGCTGGTAATCATCATCCTCTAAACGCAGTAAAAAGTGCAAGAATGCAGTACGCTGTGAAACATATAGTTTTACCAAATAACCCACACATGCAGTTTGCTAGGTTTGCAAAGATGACGGGTACAGGATACTGTTTATGTGTGTGTACGTGTGTGTGTGATAGTTATATGTTGTGCCTGTTAAAATGTGGCTGTGCAGAAGAGGCACATTCAAGCATTGTCCTGTTTCTAATTGGCCTTCTGGATCCAGCGACTATATTCGTGCACGGTGTGGAGAGACTTCTCAGCTTTGCAGTCTTTCAGTACAAACTCGGGAAAGCTAAGCTCCTGGGTGATCTTCTAGTAGTATGTTACATCAGTATTCTGTAATAAAATAAGAATATTTGAAAACTTGGGGTTAACAAGGTCAAGTTGTCTTGGTACTGAGAAGTACCTCAAACTGAAACAGTTTTAAAATGTTTAACGCAAGACTGAATATATTGACACAGAACCTGAGGCTGAAACAGCGACTGACACAAAGTCTTCCTCTGACTGTTAGTTCTTGATGAGACGTTGTGAAGCTTCCTTTGTTGTTCTTCGACTCTGAAATGATTTCACTGCAACATCGCTGCAGATTTCTCGGCTACATAAAGAATCATTGTGCTGAAAGAGCCATTAGAGGATGATAAACTGTGAGCATAAACGGCTGCACGTGGTCTGCAACAACATTTAAAGGGCTATGGCATTCAGACCGTTACCGATTGGTGTTAACATACCATTCACCACGAGGCTTGATTTCAGCATGGATAGAGATGCCAGCCATGTGGTTTTCTGCTGCTGTTGTCAGTCTACCTCAAGCTTTCACATGCAGAGTCCTAACAGATCATTTATTCTCAGCACAGTTGTCATGAGCACTTATCCGAGTTACGCTAACCTTTCTGTCAGCTCCGAGCAGTCTGACCATCCCCCTCTGACCTTTCTCATCCACAAGGTGTTGCTGTCCACAGAGTAGCCACTCACTCGACTATTTTCTCATTTCCCAGATAAACTCTAGAGACTGTTGTGGTGGAAATTCCAGAAACACTCCAACGGTCCCACTGTTGCCAACAAAGATGCCACCTGAGATCATTTTATCCAGGTTTGGATGGTTTCTGGATTTCTGTTGGAGAATTCCTACCTCTGATGCAGGAATCACTTGAGGACAGTCAGCTGTGAAAGGAGAAACATTTACTGCATCGTCCCAGACATCACAGCAACGCATTGTTGACCTATATGTTTTGTACAGGTGATGGTAGACGTGTGTTTGCTCCCTGGGAAGAGCTCGTTTCTATAACTTAGTGCACTTAGCTTTTTATCTACGTTCTACCTCCCACCACCCAAACAGAGAGGGATTCGGTAGCATTAATGTAGCTTTCTAATCGGCTAACATCGCTTACCTCGGTTTCACCGACTCGAGTCCGGGCGTCTGTGAGCATCAGCAGATGCACTCGTCATGATTGCTCCTTCCAAAGTTGCTGCTGTCCTATACTGTCCTACTGCTCCACTGAGCAGGACCTTCATTTGGACATGGCCTTAGCTGTTAGCTTAATAGCTAATCAAAATCAACAACTGCTGTGTCACATGGCATCACGTGCATTTATTTTTTAAATGCACAGCACAGTTTTGGCAGCCAGGCTTCGTATTACTTAAAGCTTTGTAAGTGGACTCTCAGAGCTCAGAGACTTTGGGGCTGTTTGTTCACACCGAATGGGGACAGTTGAGGTGACTAGGATGTCTCCGACTTTGGCAGATTCAGGAAATGCTGGGAGGATTGTGTCTCTTGGGAATACATCAGTGTCCCCTCAGAAAAATTAGTCTGCCCTAAGGTTGCTCGTGCGACTCTGACACAGATAAGCATGAAAAATGGAACAAGCACATAGAAAGTGTATAGTTTGTGGAAATGATGTGAAAAGAGACGGAGTGTTATTATGTCTTTGTTGTGCACAACGCATTCGGTGCGAATGTGGAGACGGGACCTTTAGAGCCTCCAATTAAGTCCTCTGTGAGCATTTATCTGCTGTGTGAATTTCTAAAACTAGACTCTTCCCTGACTCAGGGGCTGGAAAGTGGTTTTCCAAGTCTCTGAAAGAAAGACGGGCTCGCGTTGGCTGAGAGAATTAAGCTGAAGTGATTCAGCAGCAGGTGTGTGACTGTGCTAGAAACCCCAGGACGTTGGGGTTAAAGGTGGATGTCTCCTGCATGTTTTAGAGCAATTTTCAGAGTTGGTGCTCGTTTTATTAAATTGTAAAACAGCGGATGACATTTTGGTGATTATCCAAAATTGTGAGTTCAGTGCATCATTAAAATCCATCAGTCTTCAGGGGTGATCTCATTTCACCTTCCACCCCACTCTCCTGTTTCCTCCTCCCTTCTTTCTCCTCTCATCTCTCTTCTAATTGTTGCCTGTCAGCCAGCAGCGGCCTAATTATAGACAAAAACACATTTTTCTCCAATTTCACCTGAATGACTTTTGCTTTCTCCTGATAACTGTCATGGATGGATGATGATTGTTTCACAATGCAGGAAATGAATTTTGTTGTTTGTGTTTTGTGTGAGAGATACAATTTAGTTTGGTTGAGAAATCTATATTGTTTAACTGATGCCGAGAAGGCCGCCCTCGGTTTGCAGCGCCGCAGCGGCGTTTGGAAGCGATTCAGCTCGGCTCGCTTCCTGCACATTATTAATCAGGATTTTCATTTAGTGTCTGCGAGCTAATTACCCTGGCTCGGCGATGATGTGCTTTTTTTGTTGTTGTGGTTTTTTTGCTGCATGTTGGTGACTCACAGCTGCTGCCCATATCTCTGTTTCAGACAGTAAAGTAACATTTCTTCCATTGTTCCTGCTCAAAAGTGGCTTCATTTAGAGGTCAAGAATAAACAAGATGTGATGGAAAACTTTGTACAGAATGGTATCAACAAATTTGCTGTTGTTTATCACAGGTATGGAAGACTATTCGGTAATGACCAGGAGGTAAAACGTCTTGAAAATCAAAATATCACACACACACACACACACACACACAAAAGCAGTGTGCCACCTACACGTTACGCCGGCAGGAGCTGCTCGGCCGTGGAAACCCACGCCGCGAAGCTCCCGGTGCTCAGATTTTGTGCTGATGTTTATGCCAGAGGAGGTTTGGAGCTCTGCGGTTATTGAATCAGCAGAGTGTTGGTGACATTAAACACATGATGAAATTCAGCGTGCTCTTCAGAACTACTGATGACCTATTCTTTCAAAAATGTTTGCAGAGACCGACTGCATGAATTCAGAAGCTGTAACTGTTTCTAGTTTGGCCCCTGTGCTGTTTCTGTGTGGATGTACAGTATGTGGTTCAGAGTCAGCTTTACTGACCATACATGTGGGAACGGGTAGCAGTTTTTCTTTGGTCTCAGTGTACTTAAAAGAATAGAGAGACAATATCAACAGCAGCGTTGTGTTTGTTTCCCTTACCAACCACTCCAGGCGGATTGCCATCCATCTGATCAATGGGGCTCCTTTGACCGGATACGCCATTAGCCGTTTCCTGGTCCAAACTCTGCCTCAGGTCGCAAAGCCAAACGAACACTGCAGCATCACTGAGAGTTACAAACTGATAAAAGAATTTATTCTTTCATCTTTAATAAAAATGATCAGATGTTGCTGCTTTACCAGGTGTAACAATTAAGTTTAACATCCAGTTAGAAGTTAGCAGGAAGTTAGCTCGCTAGCTTCCATGTAAACATGATATAGCATGTTCTGACTGAGAGATTTCTGAAAAATTCAAACGTACAGCTCTGCTATCACTTCCAACATAAATGAAGGCAGGAAACTAAACAGCAGTGACGTTTGTAGGGTTACTGAAGTTGGACTAGCTGGTATATAATCATGTGCTACGTGACCGCTAGCAAAACAGCTACGTTAGCATAACATAAACAGTGAAGCTGGAGGATGAACGCTAACTTCTTTCCACTCGATAAAAGTTAGCGTGAGAGTTCCTGATGGTTAGAGACAAATGCAGTCGCATGGCAGGATGCTGTAAACGGACCAAACTTCAGTCAGAAGAACGACTGAGATAATCCATCCACAATACGAGGTTAGTTATTCATATACTGCTGCTGGGCTGGAGTTACATCGTAAGGTTTTAAACACTGAGCTTTAAAATGAACACTGGTAACAAAAACAGGTCGACAGTGATCACGGACTGTTTTTAGGGGCTCGTTCAGATTAAATAGAACAAAATACAAAACCTGTTAAAAACGCAACAGCCAGTTTGTTCACATGTCATCACTTAAAGATCAGATAGTGCAGCACCCTCACCTCACCTAAAGCTCCTATACACACTGAATTTTCTGCGAGTGCAAAAATAAATTTGTAAACATTTTTAATCACCTGTTTAGTGCTGTGCAGTTCACATGTAGAAGTATTTTATTTGTTTATTCAATTATTTTTGTTAATAAGATAAGATAACTCTTTATTGTCATTGCACAGTCATACATAGTACAGTAGTACAATGAAATTGGAAAACTGTCCTACGTCGGCACTACATATAACACAACACGACACGATATGACACATCACAACGCAACACAAACAACACAACACAGTATATTAACTCAGTAATAAAAACAGAAGTGTATGTGTATTGCACACTGTTATTATTGCAATAATAATATAATAATATAATACAAGTTATTATTATAGTTATTATAATAATAATAATAATATAAGTATAAACTCTTTTCATCACCCCAAGCGCTCGCGCACGCGCGCGCTCGCGCACACACGCACACACACACACACGCACGCACGCACGCACACACACACACCACCGTGGGCTGTGCTGCCATTTGAATTGAGGCTCAATGGAGAAAAAGGCTGTTAATTAAGCTAAAGGTCAGAGGGAGCAGCAGGATGGAGATGTTTGATGGACAAGACAACATGCCTGCTAACAAGCTGTGACACACAAACACGAGTCCCCACAAACAGGGCGCGTGTACAGCATAAAGACCGTGTGTGCGATTGGATGGATGGATTTCTGCCGCAGCTCCGGTCTGCCTGTTTGGCTGAAAGGTCTCATCACAGGGAAAATATTCCCCTCACATCAGCAGCTCAGATCATCTGCTCAGGAGATTAAAAGGAAAGCAGGTTTCTCTTTGATGGTTTTGACATTTCTGAGTGCGCCTTGAGTGGATATTGTTCAGGTTCTGGCTCTGAGTGAATAAAACTTCATCTGTGTCACTGCTGTCATTGCACTCGCAGAGATAAGAGATCATAAAGTGAAACAATAGTGAAATGAAAGCAGAGCGGCTGCAGTCAAAGCGAGCGTGCGGGTTTGAAAAAGTACCAAATGAAGGTGACGGGCCGTCACGGTGTCAGGTTTGAGTGTAGGTCAGTTCATAGCAGTTGATGAAATTAAAACCTCTTCAGAAAAGCACGACATGATAGACTTTCTACATAATCCCTGTTTATATAATTCCATCTGAAATCTCTGTAAAGTAGGAGAACATCCATATCCAGATAAACGTCTCTGCTCATCCTGCTCGCGCTCAGTGAGGATTGGACATCTTCAGCTGGGTCTCCCGTCTTTTCTTCAGTGCCACCGTCTCTAAACTGCACATTAAAGCAGCCACGGCGGGATTCATTATCACCACGATGAAACTGCATTCCTGGACTCATGTAACCGTTTCCTGTCTTATTCACTTGTTTATCCACAGACGCACTGTGCACTAAACTTAACATGTTGTACAGAGTTATGTATTTATTAAAACCTCTGTAGCTTTGCTGTGTTTCGCTTCAGCAGCATCGATGTGATGTCTGTGTTATTTTCTATAAAATGCAACAAAATATGGCAGGAAAAATTCATCCTCAGTCGCCTTAACGCAGTGACATCTGCTCTGATGCGTATTATGAAGTCTCACAGGTGTTAGCTTTATTTTGATTCCAAGATTATTTTTCATTTCAGAGGAATATTTCATTCATTTTGGACGTTTCATTTTCAAGCAGGAACCTCAGAGACACTCGTGGAGCTCAACAGGTTAAAACAATCCAGAGTTTAGTCAGTAGAACTGAAAACTCTGCCGTTGTTCATGTTGTGATTCCTGCAGCATCGTTCAGGAGGTGACTCGTGCGTCTGCTTTCAGGTGTGGCTGAAAGATTCTGCTGCTGTTCACAGCGAAAGAACCTCATTCAGGATCCCAAATTAAAAGCTCGCCTTGTTTCTTTATTCTGAAATGCCGTTTCTGACCTTCCCTCGCTCGTGTGAGCGCTGTGGCCCGATCCAGATTTAATCAGAGCGCTGCAGAGACACAAACGCAAACAGCAAATCTGAACTCTTATCTGTTACAGCAGGAGGAAGACCTCATTCCCATGATTTGAATTCCCTGCTTCACACTTTCCACACTGAAAACGCTGCGTTCCTGTGCTGAGCGTCAAACACAAGACAATTCGACCTGCATCATGTCCGTCTGCCGTTTATTTACTTTACGGCTCTTTGAAACGAGGAGAAGTGCCGAGTTTTATCTGGAGCAGCTACAAACTGATATTGATCTTTAATCGGGCTGTCAAAATTGAGACCAAACAAAATGCCATCCGCCGTCTTAGTTGCATTGGTCACATGACTGCATCATATGACTTTTGAAAGCCTCCGTTTGCCCACACTGCGACGTGAAAATGGCGTTTTCAAACCGTCTCTGTGTGGACAGACACGGAGAGAAAAGATGTTTTCTAACAAAGATGTATTAGTGTGGACACAGTGTGAAAGCCTGAGGGAAAAACGACACATTTCACATATTAGCAGATTTATGAGCTGCTTGAATTCAAATGTATTTAATAAAGCAGAAACAGACTCGTGTATTCAGCTGTTTGTCTATCTGAACAGGACAGTCGGGTTTAGACCAAACGTGAGCCCAACACACTCGCACACGTACAACACGAGGGAAAAACTTTTTGCGTGGAAAGAAATGCAAAGTTAAAGGACACACTTCTATAGAAATATACAGAAGCTCATATCTTGTTAGATGTTTGTGTTCATGGCTATACTTGCTAATCCCATTAATTAGAGAGCAGCTTTGTTCCCACAAATATCAATAAACAGTGCTGCTATTGTCGAGTTTCTAGTTGTGTAACTCTTGTTGGAGGACAGATTTGTTGTTACTGAAAGCAGTGATGCTGTGTCACGTGTGATGTGCATCCTCATCTTGTGCAAACATGCAGCATTTCAGGCGTAGATCACGCAGCTGCCTTCGTTCTGGCAGTACTCGTGTTTTAGACGTGACGCCGGCGTCACGTGCGACTTGTTGAGTCTTCCACACGGCAGCTGCATGCTTAGTCAAAGCGCTCCAGGAGGAGGAGGAGTAATGAAAGAGGCTAACCTCGGTGTCAGCTTCCCGTCTGTACAGCTGTCAGGAGAGCTGTTGTTGCTGTTTGCGCATGTAATGAAACAAGCGCGCCTCCGCATCTATTACTCTCAGCACAAATGTGTTTCCACTGGAGGCGATCCTGCCGAGGATGTTCACCTTAACGGCCTCGTTTTATCTGCACCTCACTCCTGATATCTCGTCTTTATTTTTGCTGATCTGCCTGCAGGCTGGAGTTTCTATTTCCTGTTTAATTTGCTTTTGTTTTTAATTTAAAATAGTTTAAACTAGTGCTCACAGTGATTCCTGTCATGTGGGCTTTTTGAAAAGCATTTTTCACTTCACTTACACTCACGTTACACTTCTTTTATTGGCTGGATATTAGTCGATAACTTCATTTTAGTTTGTTATAATCCGTTTTATCACACCAGAGATTATGGGCGACCGAGTGTTTCATCTGCTTATCACAGTCGGTGGTTTGATCCCCAAAATATGCAAGAAAATGCACGATGGTTAGCGAGTGGTCAGAACACGTAAAACAGAGCTGTGAATACATGAACGGGTGAATGTGGTAACAAGAGCTTTGAGGCGTCCGTCCGTTCACCAGGAACAAACATACAAATCGTCGGCTTCCAAAGAAGTATGAGACCCACTTTGTGGTTTCCTGCTTTTAAAATGTAGCCACATGACACATGACACATGGCTCACTGCTCACGTCATTAATTACATGCTTCTATGACATGTCTGCAGTCGCAGCTCTGTAACCACGTCAGCAAAGAGAAGCAGAGATTCAACATCCACTTATCTCGCTATTACCATTAAAGTCAAAGCCTGCCTGTCATCATACGTCTCAGAGCGTTTAACAGGAAGGACAAAAACAGGACGGCGATGCACCGTCTGTCCGTCTGTTTAGACAGCTGGAGTTCTCGCTTGTGCGGTTAGGTCTTTATTAGTTTCTTCTAATTTTCCTATTCAGTGCATGTCGTGTTTAATTCATCTACTGCTGTGATGCATCGGATGGAGCGCGCTCCACCTGACCTGACGGCTCCAGCCTCAATCAGCTGCTCAATCAGCAGCTTATTGGAAACAATCAATACTGCTGGAGCCACTGCCCCTGCTTTAACCTGCAGGACGCTG
Organism: Haplochromis burtoni; assembly: GCF_018398535.1. Taxonomy (NCBI): domain Eukaryota; kingdom Metazoa; phylum Chordata; class Actinopteri; order Cichliformes; family Cichlidae; genus Haplochromis; species Haplochromis burtoni. The sequence goes on from NW_024582509.1 coordinate 615,571, forward strand.
AAAATGACCTTCATTATCCACACACACACACACACACACACTGTGCTAACACACAGTTTAAACACCGCCCTGGTACAAACACCTCTCCCTGAATAAATGCGTGAGCAAAGACTGCTGCAGACCCTCCTTATATAAACGTACGCAGTCACTGTTTAACGTGCCGTCTTCTGAACAGCAAGGCATTCTGGGTAAACTGAATCCCACCCATGGTATCTGAGGTCGTCACCTCTAACTGGTTCCTGCTTTCTGAGTGTGGTTTTCGTATTTATTCTGACTTGAATATCGTTTTTTATTGTTTCGTTTTCTTTTCTCTTCTTTACCGTTCTAAGAATAACGCTCTGTTTTGTGTAGATTTTCATGTCTTGGATTTTCATTCTTCTTCTGCATTCGTAGTTCTCCTTGGCTGTGAGTACCATCCCTCCTACATGTACTCTGTGTGCTTTCCTTATCAGTCTCCTTCCCCTCTGTGTTTTCCAGCCTTCTGTGTCCTTCGGTGTTCATGTGTGTTGGTTTGTATTTTCCTGAGTTTTACTTCCTCTCTGTTTGTTTGCCTGATTGTGTTCAGCTGTGTCTCGCTTCCCTCCTGTTTCTCCTCCCCCTGATTAAGTTTCTGTGTGTATAAATAGTCCTGTCTCTCTGTCTGGGCTCTGCTTTATGCTTGCTGTGAGGATTTTGCACATTCTGTAATGTTATTAAAGAAAGAGCCTTTTTCATCACATCCACATTTTGGGGATATGAAGTAAAACAAATAATTTGGGATTCAGCTCATTAAGCGCCGTACTCCATCACCTACACTTCGGTCCCCTTTGGTCTCGAATCAACAAAATCATAGTTACTGAAACGACTGTGAAGGTTTTGTCCATCAGAAGGTAAAAAACTGGAGCTCAGTTTAAATGTGAGGCTGTCAGTGGTGATTATTGATGATGTGACTGCTGTTAGAAGCAGGAGGAGCTGTGACGTGTGCAGGGTTATACTCTCTGCACACATTCAGACAAAACTTATCACACAAGCTTCACATAAAGACACACAACATAAAGCAAAAGCAGCCCAAAGGTTTCTCAAGGCAAAGACATGAAAGATTCTTCACTAGACAGCTGATCTCAACCCAACACAGCAGCTTTTTAGTTATTAAATACAAAACTGAAGGCACAGAGACTCACAATGTAAACTCTGTGTTAATACACCTGAATCACACTTTTTATTAATCTCTGGCTCTCTTCCACAGAATAGAATAGAATAGAATAGAATAGAATGCCTTTATTGTCACTATACAGTTGTACAATGAGATACAGAGCATCTCCTACTCAGTGCAGACATGCTGGGGGGGCACAGTTCTGCAGCATTATATTATATATTGACAGTATTAACAGAGAAAAAAATATATAAAATGTACAAATATACAAGCCAGTTTTAAAAAGCAATATGTAATAAGTAGTGTTATGTATATACAATTGGGTTACTGCAATCACAGTTACACAGAATTTGGTGTTGCACACGTCTTTATCCCGTCTTCCTTCTCTCATTCCAACCAATCACAGCAGATGGCCCCGCCCCTCCCTGAGCCTGGTTCTGCCGAAGGTTTCTTCCTGTTAAAAGGGAGTTTTTCCTTCCCACCGTCACCAAAGTGCTGCTCATAGGGGGTCATATGATTGTTTTTCTCTATATGTTTTATCCTGGGGTTGACCTTACAATGTAAAGCACCTTGAGGTGACTGTTGTTGTGATTTGGCGCTGTATAATTAAACTTGAATTGAAAGTTGAACCACAAACAAACAAACAGCACCTGAAGCTGCAGCACAGACGTTAGCAGAGCAAAGCAGGAAGAAGCATTTGGTGATGTCTACACTTCAGGCAGTCGCTGGTATTAGTAATAAATATTTTTACTTAAGTTGCTGTTATTATGTTATTTGGCTCAATTTTGACGTCTGAAAATGAAGGGTTGTGTATAATCAACAGTTTATGCAGATTTTTGTAAAACTCCTTGAATTAAGACTAAAAGTCTGCACCTCAGATGCTTGGAGATGTTCGATGTGCAGGGCTCTGTGGTTGTGCACAGAGGCAAAGCTACCAAAATAATCTTTGTCCTGAACATCACAGAGGACACTGTAGTGACTCAGAGGACACACAAAGACAGGAACACAAGAAATAAGGTGTAAAACACACACAAAAATGTGGCGCACAACTTGATGTTCACGAAAACAAAAGCCCCTGAAATGCAACAGTGTTACCAACGTTACCAAGGTGACAAGGATCAACATAAGGTCACGAGGACACAGTCTAACATGCAGCATCCTGACATAGTCCCAGAGCGAGCGTTCATCATGAGTCTGCTGAGGCAGTCGGGTTCAGCGCTGCTGCCACTGACAGCCTGCTGCGCCATTGGTCGGTTGAACAGCCAATCACACAGTCGACTGGACCGGAGTAACTGTTCCTCAATCTGTCTGATGGGCCGCCAGCCACAACACTGACCCGGTTACATCACCACACACACACACACTACACAACACAATGAAATGTAACCTGTTGTAGTGAAAAGCAGTTTATATTGCGGTCATGCACAGTTTGGTGGCTGCAGGCAATAACACTTGTTCCATGGAGAGGAGGAGGAGGAGGCAATGAGAGGGATTGAGGGCAGAAAAAAAGCGATGAAGAGTACGACAGGGAGGAGAAGCAACACACAGATACCAAGAACAACTAACTGTGGTGTACGGAGACGTTTCTCACACCAGCTTACAGCCTTCATTTTGCTCCTTTTCTGATGCCCAGGCAGGCTGCGTTTCATCTCCCAGTGTGGACGCATTTGAACGGAGCCAAGCAACAAGAGAAGATAAAACACCCAGCATGCACCGAGCACATACAAAACTCACCTGTTTTCTGAACAATAAGGCAAGAGCAAGCTGCAGGAGAACGCCTCACACGCCGTTTTTCATGCCACTTAAAGCAGAGTGTGATTACATCAGCCGTCTGTTTTTGCAGCAAGGATCACTTTTAGTAGGATTTTTAAGAACTGCACAAAACTCATTTGTCACCATTAATAATACCTCATTGTTGGGGGTATTTCATGAATTCCCTGCATTAATTATAACAATAATCAAAAAGATTATTATTGCATTTGTGTGAGACACATTTCTTCCTCAGCTGCCAGGTAAACCCTGCAGCTCAGGCTCAGTCCTCGTTCATGAAGCCTCTCTCGTTTAAGTTTTCCTCTCTGTGCTTATGGCTCTTACAGCTCAGAAGGCATTTTCTGTGCAGCTTTAAAAGAAGGGTGCAGCTCCCGTTAGTTTAGGAAGGTCACAGTTTTCATATGGCAGCCAAACAAAATAACCACGAGACTTTGTGTTGAACGTTTTTCCTCTAAAACAGACTCCAGCGACTCAGACTTTCTCTAAACGCAGACATTAATTTCAGCTTCTATCAGGAATATCTTCCGAGTATTTGAAGAGTTTGAACCTAAAATTCTCCTCCGATGACCACCTTTTGTCTGAAATCCGATTGAAAGCTTTATTAATCGTTCACAAAGACAGCCCGTGCGTAATCGATTGGCCCCGCAGTCGGCGGCCGTTGTCATCAGTCACACTGAAGTCAGAGGGTGAGGCGCTCCGATTAGCTGATTTCTGATATTTAATGAGAACCCCTCCTGCAGCGATCATCTCACCCACTGTGTATCTGGGTCAAGATCACTGCTCCTCAATTATGGATGAAGTTAGCCTTGTTAATGCTGCAAATAGGTTGCTTTCTGGACGCAGAGGAGGGCGACTTACAGTCTGTGTTTCTACATGCTAGATGTAGCTGCTAGCTGTCTGCTAAACTACTCTGCAATGCAAAATATGGGCTTCAAAACAAGAAGTTCATAAACCAGTGGGTCATCCTGTCATGTCGATGTTTTGCATCTAATCTAAGAAAAGAAACATTCGTTAGAGATACTTTTTGGAAAGCAGGAGACAACAAACGTGTTAAATGAGCTGTAGGAACAGATTAAAGCCTGTAAAGGTTCCTTAAATCTTTCTGGTGTTTTTTGGAAGTCTGCACAAAGAAAAGCTTGTAGCTGCCTGGTGTGGAAATGCATGTCAAATCTCTTCCTCTCTCTTCACATCGTGTCAGTCCTGAAGGCAGTCGTGACACCCATCTCGCATCACTGCGAGGAATAATAATGCGCTATTTGTGTGATTTATTTTTCTGCCTCAACATGAATTTTTACCGTCTTACCTTTTATTCCTTCCTCCAGAATTTGTGTTTTTCTACTCAGTGGAAAAACACAAAGCTTTTTAGTGCAGGTCTGAAATATTTTGAGGGGCTTTAGCCTTGATTAGGACAGAACAGTGCGAAAGTGGGCAGGATGGATGGGAGACGGCAGGGGGAAAGACGGTCAGCCAACAGCCAGAGCAGCTGGTGAGCTCCACTGGCATTCCAGGGGTTCGGTTTCTTACATAAGACAGGAGGACTCAAGGATCGATCCACCGATAGACGTCTTGGTAGACGACCACCTGAACCCTCATTGTTGGTACAGCTTCTGGTGGTTTGGTTCCAGGACCAGGGGACTTCAAATCTGTCCATGAAAGGTTACATACATTCTTCCTAATCCACCTGATCTCAGCTTCCTCCTCATGGCACACCTTCACCTGTGTGACTCATAACGCTGCTGATTGATTGACAGCGAGCTGCAGACAGCTGCAAGGCTTTCTGTGTGTGTGTGTGTGTGTGTGTGTGTGTGTGTCTGTGTGTGAGAGAGACACACAGGCCTCGAAATGGGATGTGTGTTGACCTTGGTGCCATAATGTGTGTGTGAGCTCATATGAGGGGGGTGTTAAAGGATGACTGGCAGCTCTGAGATTGTAATAGAAGCTGGTGATTGGCTAATGCTAGCTTCCAGTATCTCGTGCTCTGGTGTGTGTGTGTGTGTGTGTGTGTGTGTGTGTGTGTGTGTGTGTGTGTGTGTGTGTGTGTGTCTCTGTGAGAGAACCAGAGTACTACTATCAGCATTTTGATCCAGGTTCACTTTTCTTGCAGTGCTTCTCAACTATCGCTCTCATTTGCCCTCCGTCCATCTTTGGCTCGCTCTCTCTGGCCCCACTGCCCCGCTAGCCTGCTTAGCCATTCAGTGGACGGACTCACCATCTGAGGATTTCTAGTGCATCACTCATGAAGGAACTAATGAATGGCTTTCAGGCTTCCCAGTAGGATTGTGCGGTCCTGTAATCCTTTAAACTTCTAAATGAGTTTCTGTCCCCCGTGTCAGTTAAATGGCATTTCTAAAAGGAGGGAGGATTCCTCGTGTTCTTCGGATGAGTTAAAGCTCTTTATTATACCTTTATGAGTGTCATGTGGTAATCTTTTGTGGAAATTGTGAAAGACCATAACAACACTATATCAACACTGCAGATAGAGTAAATGTGGCAGAAGATCAAAACGATGAGCTGAAAGAGGATAAAGAGCTCGTCAAAGCTTCAGCTTTCAAATGCATTGATCAGAGACGAGTTGAGACGAGTGGATCGTTGTACAAGAGTGGAAGAGACACTCCCCACCAAGCACATCACCCCAGGGGGGAATCCAGTGTCACTTGATTTGAATGAGATACATTTAAATCGCAGAAAGGTGAATATATTCTCATAAAGTAGTCTCATGGTCTCATGAATGAGCCATCTAAAGCTTTACATTTTTGGATGTTTAGCATAAATGTTTCTCACCTATGCTCACTGGACACTTAACTAATGACACCTGGTTGAACCCTCTTTAATTCTTTATGGCACAGAGTCAACACGATGCTGGGAACATTTCTCAGAGGTTTTGGCTCTTATTGACATTGATGACATCACATCCTGCACGTGCATGATGCAGCCCAGCGTGGTCGTCTGCTGCTTCAGCGTCCGATGTGCTGTGGTATACGAGTGGTTTAGTTACCGTTGCCTTTCCCTCAGTTTGAAGCCGTCTGGCTGTTCTGCTCTGACATCAGCATCGAGGTATTTCTGACCTGTCGCTCGGTGGTTTGTGTTGGTAAATCCCAGGAGATCAGCAGCACCTGAAATGCTGATCTACCAGCATCATCTCACCTGAATGGTTTGTGTAGTGAAACGTGCCACGTTCAAAATCACTGAAATCACATTTCTCCCTCATTCTGTTGATCGGTTTAAACTTCAGTAGGTTGTTTTTACCATGTCTATATACGTGATTGCATTGAATTGCTGGCGTGTGATTGGCTGATCAGATATTTGCAATAATGAGCAGATGAACTGGCGTAACGACCAACCAGACACAGCAGATGGCCCCGCCCCTCCCTGAGGGAGCTTTCTTCCTGTTAAAAGGCAGTTTTGCCTTCCCACCGTCACCAAGTGCTTAATAATCATAATTTAAGTGACCTGAAATTAAATGAGGCCAGTTTTAAGAGCCAGTCCATTAAAATTAATTTAAATTTAATGTTTTTAATATTTATCATTTGGTTGCTTTAGATTTCTCCCCAAATTCTCCCCAAATCCTAGATCGGTCACTGGTGGCTTGTTGGATGTTAAGAGGTTAATAACAGCAATAAATACCGTTATTTGAAGGTGCTTATAGGTTGACATTGTGCTGCGTATAAATGATTTAATAGAAGAATGATTGGGGAAACCCTGAAGGACAGCAGGCAGCCTGTATTGTCTGCAAAGATATTCAACGTTCTGCTCCGAGGTCCCGAGTTCCCCTCAGACTATTGTCCTGTTTCACTTCACGTATTTGACCAAACACAGACTCATACTTTGGTTTGTTCAGTGTTGCTCAGCTGCAAGCTGAGAAGGAGGATATTGGCAGCGCTGGCCCTGACCTTTGCTGCTGCGTGTTTGCAGTGAGGATGGATCGGAAAGCAAACAAACACATTAAAAAGGACTTTTCTCATTTTTTTTCCAAGCGTCAGTCATCAGCCTGGTTTTTGTTTTGAACCGATGGAACCAGCGAGCGATTAAATGGCAGACAGATCTGTGTGAAAAGCCCTTCGCTGTTGTGTGTTTGTCTTCTTTTTGCGCGTGCGGTTTGTCGTCCAGTCGGGGCCCCAGATGGCCGGTATCACTGGGATGGAAATGACACCGCGTTGGCACAGTCGGGGCGCTTTTGCTACGGAAACGACCTCCTGCCTGCGCCTGTACCTAAAAACTCTGAATCATTCAGCGTTTGGACAGGAAGCAAACGTTTTCAGGAACACGCACCAAAACTTTTCCCACCAATCACAACACAGCCGGGCTGGGTGCCGCACCAGCTGCTGTCGCTGTTCGAGCAGGTCCGCGTGCAGAGGGGTAGCTGCAGAGGAGAATAAGAGATTTGGGAGCGATTAAGAGATTATTTTCAGCCTGGTTTGGAACAACGAGCAGCTGATTCAAACACCATTGTCACACTAATTCTAATAAAATCTATCTCCTCTCTTTCTGTGCTGCCCTGCTGTCTCGCTCCGTCCACCTGCTTTGATTCCTCCTCCTCTTCCTCCTCCTGTGGTTTAAACAATAAAGGTAAGCAGAGCAAATCCACCTCTTTATCTGCAGCTGCTGTTTCTGTGTTTCATGTTAAGGTGGTCTTCTGTCGGGCTCGTTTTGAATCATTGGATCCCATTGCCTACACGATATGCTGACCAGTGCTGTCTTTAAGGCACTCTGTCTTATTATTTCAAGCTCCTGAGCTTTACTGGTAAATTATATTGTGCTGGTATATTGTTGTGAGTTCGTGATGATTATTGGAGGGACTGTGAACCTCAGTTTTAGTCAATAGGTCAACGTGCAGGTTAATACAGGAACAACAATGACCTCTGAGGACTGGATTAGTCAGCTGAGTACATCGAGTCACTCTCGTCCTCCACAGAGGCTGAGACTGAGGGCTCCAACAAGGCCGGCCTTTCTGTTGTGTTGTTGGTGTCGCTCAGACAGATCCGGGGTTCTCTTTGGTTCTGAATGTCGGGATTTCTGATGATGTTTCTTCTGGGTTTGTGGATCCTGATACAAACGCAGATCCTGACGTGCTGATGTTTGATGAATTTAATTCTCACCAGGCAATTCATGCCTCGGTTATTACCAACAATTCAGACCTTTACTCGGTGCATCCTGAACCAGTGTGTGAACATCTCTGACTGGTTTCTAATAATCACGTAGATCCTGGTTTTGTTCGTTTCTACTACAGGAACTAGTCTCGTAGATTTGGCTCTAGTACGTTCATGTGGATCAGTTTCACTGCATCTGTAGATCCAGTTTTTTCATAATGAGCCAGCTGGTTTTGAGAGAAACAGCTGATTGACTGGTTGCTTACTGGTCCTCACTGGTTTCTGTTCAGCGTGTAGTTCCTGAAGGTGGAGTTTGTACTCATTTACTTGAACACTGATTTGCATTTCCCAGCACAGAGAGCTGTCACTTAATTAAAACCTGATTAATAAATATCCCTTTTAAGCCCATTTGAGTGGACACGCTCTGATTTGCGTAACTATTTTAAAGTCCCTGTAAAATTGAAAGCTAGCGCAGTAATTGTACTTAGATAATGTGCATTCAGCTTGGTCGTGGCTTCCTTCCATGCATGTCTTTGCAAAGTTGTGTAAAAAGCTTGCAACAACAAAATCTTTGCAATCCAGAAACACACTTTGCTGATCCGATCAGCTGTTCACAGCACTGGAACAAACGTCAGCGCAGACTGTCACACGTCTGCCATTACCTGCCAAAACCGCAAGTGGCGTCATTTTTCATGGGAAATGTAGTTGTGTGATTTTTTTCCAAGGTTTACTACACAGAAAGTCATGTTTGTGCCTTACTGGGAGACTCAGAACTCAAACTGGAAATTGTTTATTTTGATGCTGTTTTTTGTGCAAATCGTGCACAATAATATTTGTTTTCGTTTTTCCTGCAGTTTATAAAAATTATTGTATCTCAAAAATGAAACTATGAAGACACTCGAAATAAATTTCCTGTGCTTGGAAACTATTTTCTGCAACTTTTTTGCATTTTCAGAGGGATGAACCAGAAATATGTGTCAAAGAACAAAGTTTTTTGTAGTTTATTGCACTTTATTGCAATTTATGTAGTTACTGTGGACTTAATGCATACATATATTAAAATTTGGGATACAACAGTTCTATTGATGTATTGCAACTTGAAATGCTCCCAGAAATGGCTCCACAGCAGGAAAAAATAGAAAGCTCTGCCGAACTTGGTTGTATGGAAACAGGCTTTATTGAACTTCACAGCTCTACAAAAAAAACATGAATGTTGATGGAAAAGCAGAATGTATGAAAATTTCTCAGCATTTTCATTTTTGTTCTGCGGTTGCTGCGGTTTTCTTACCAAAGCGGTGCTCGCTGGCACCGTGTGAATAGATCGGACCCTGGCAAACAAACCACACATGCACGCACACGCATGCACAGCAGGGCTCTTTCTGCTTCGTTCTTTCATTTCTTGTTTTCTTTCCTCTTTCAGTTTTAAATTGCTGATCTCACACGTTTTTGTCTCCAAACTGTCTCTGTGGTGACATTTTTCTACAAACTTCAGTCTTTTGTGTCGTCTAATTTTGCTCCTCTCGCCTCCTCTTGCTGTTTTTGGCATTCTGACTGACACATGCTTTTATGGAGAGGACGAGTAGATTAAAATGAAACTAAGCCAGCTAGTAGAGCAACACTGAGGCCTTCGCACAGCCAAACATGCAGAAGCAGGAATGCAAATGAAATGTCAGCTGCATGTGTTGACTTTGTGCTGAGATTTGATCCATTTTGTTCCATTTTCTGGTGGTGTGGTTGAAACCACACGCTTTGCCTGTGTTACTGCATTCCCTGCTCCATACTGCATACTGTAGTACATACAGTGGGGCAAAAAAGTATTTAGTCAGCCACCGATTGTGCAAGTTCCCCCACTTAAAATGATGACAGAGGTCAGTAATTTGCACCAGAGGTACACTTCAACTGTGAGAGACAGAATGTGAAAAAAAAATCCATGAATCCACATGGTAGGATTTGTAAAGAATTTATTCGTAAATCAGGGTGGAAAATAAGTATTTGGTCACCTCAAACAAGGAAAATCTCTGGCTCTCACAGACCTGTAACGTCTTCTGTAAGAAGCTTTTCTGTCCCCCACTCGTTACCTGTATGAATGGCACCTGTTTGAACTCATCATCTGTATAAAAGACACCTGTCCACAGCCTCAAACAGTCAGACTCCAAACTCCGCCATGGCCAAGACCAAAGAGCTTTCGAAGGACACCAGGAAAAGTATTGTAGACCTGCACCAGACTGGGAAGAGTGAATCTACAATAGGCAAGCAGCTTGGTGTGAAAAAATCAACTGTGGGAGCAATCATCAGAAAATGGAAGACATACAAGACCACTGATAATCTCCCTCGATCTGGGGCTCCACGCAAGATCTCATCCCGTGGGGTCAAAATGATCATGAGAACGGTGAGCAAAGATCCCAGAACCACACGGGGGGACCTGGTGAATGACCTGCAGAGAGCTGGGACCAAAGTAACAAAGGTCACCATCAGTAACACACTACAACGGCAGGGAATCAAATCCCGCAGTGCCAGACGTGTTCCGCTGCTGAAGCCAGTGCATGTCCAGGCCCGTCTGAAGTTTGCCAGAGAGCACATGGATGATACAGCAGAGGATTGGGAGAATGTCATGTGGTCAGATGAAACCAAAGTAGAACTTTTTGGTATAAACTCAACTCGTCGTGTTTGGAGGAAGAAGAATACTGAGTTGCATCCCAAGAACACCATACCTACTGTGAAGCATGGGGGTGGAAACATCATGCTATGGGGCTGTTTTTCTGCCAAGGGGACAGGACGACTGATCCGTGTTAAGGACAGAATGAATGGGGCCATGTATCGTGAGATTTTGAGCCAAAACCTCCTTCCATCAGTGAGAACTTTGAAGATGAAACGAGGCTGGGTCTTCCAACATGACAATGATCCAAAACACACCGCCCGGGCAACAAAGGAGTGGCTCCGTAAGAAGCATTTGAAAGTCCTGGAGTGGCCTAGCCAGTCTCCAGACCTCAACCCCATAGAAAATCTGTGGCGGGAGTTGAAAGTCCGTGTTGCTCGGCGACAGCCCCAAAACATCACTGCTCTCGAGAAGATCTGCATGGAGGAATGGGCCAAAATACCAGCTACTGTGTGTGCAAACCTGGTAAAGACCTATAGTAAACGTTTGACCTCTGTTATTGCCAACAAAGGTTATGTTACAAAGTATTGAGTTGTATTTTTGTTATTGACCAAATACTTATTTTCCACCCTGATTTACGAATAAATTCTTTACAAATCCTACCATGTGGATTCATGGATTTTTTTTCACATTCTGTCTCTCACAGTTGAAGTGTACCTCTGGTGCAAATTACTGACCTCTGTCATCATTTTAAGTGGGGGAACTTGCACAATCGGTGGCTGACTAAATACTTTTTTGCCCCACTGTACTGTAGTACTGCCAGGCATTTTAATTTGGCAACCTTTTGGTTTTTAGTTTTTCACCTCAGCCCAAGGTTGGCAATCCAAACTCCAGACTTTCAAACCAGCATGTCATCGATACTCCATCACAGTCAACAGTGAGATATCATTATTTATCAAACTGCAGCTGCTCACGGGGATCGTGCAGACATCTCTGCCTGCCGATGAATTCAAGAACTCTGACATGTTCAATAATTCAGGAACTCTGCAGCAACTTTTCATTGCAAGAACTTGCTCCCAAAAAATGTATTTTTCACAATGCACTTGTTTGTTTCAGCTTCTCCACATAGAGCGCAGCTTGTTGGCTGTGCTTTGCAGCATCTAAATCTCAGATGCTGGAATGTCCTTGAATGCACCACAGAGAAAAGTTACAGGCAAAGCAAAATAAACCGCGCTTGTCAATAAATGATTTTTCTGCCACTATAATTTGATTCAGAACCACAAATAGAAAATACACCAATAACTAGAGGAGGTAAGATGATAAATAAAACAGTTCTACAATCAGATAATTACTTAATCCACAAACTTTAGTTTGAGCATCCGAGCTGCCTGAACATTCCTAAAAGTTAAATTCATTAGGACATTAAATTCAGACCTAATAAAACAGACTTAAACCAGGATTTATCACTAAATCCATAAAATTAGAATCTAGACTTCCACATTCGGTGGCAATGACTAAAACCTCCCTGGAGGATCGTTTATGTGAAGCACAAACGACACAAACCAACGCGTGTCAGTGTGGAGGACTGGCATAAGGACATTACAGACCTTCTGTCAGTGGAACAGCCTCTAAATCTCCAAGGCAAGGAAAGTCCTGGTGGGCTTAGTGGGCCCTGGAGCTTTATTAAATCTCGTCCTGAGAAAACCCAAACGGATTCTGTTTTATTCCATCTCTGTGGCGACATCCTGCTTTTCATTTTCAGTTCATTTCTTCTCTTATTGTCTTTCTTCTTGTAATCAGTTACATATTGTTATATTTCAGCATTATTTCACTTTGGAGCGTGTGCCAGAGTGATTAAAGATCAAGTGTTAGAGCTAATGAGTCGTTGTCACTCCTTCAGTGTAATGTGTACAGAGAGCGTTTTCATTCTCAGACCTGTGACCTGCCCGGCATGATCCCCGGCTCGCTCTGCGCTCTGATTCTCTCAGCACAAAAACAAACTAACAAACCAACCAAAGGAAAATCTGGAAATCCGATGGGAATCCGAAGGGGCTCCAGCCAATCATGAGCTGTCCTTAACACTGAAAGAGGCTACACGGTGAGTCCAGACCGCGCTCGTGAACACTCATTAGTGTCGCTTTGATGCCTTTTAGAGAAAAAACCCTTTTCCAGCTGGTTCCCATCGATCTCTTGAAACAGGAAGTTTAAAACTGACGAGGGATGAAAACGATGCTCTGTGTGCGACTCTGTAACCAGACTACAGATTTGCAGAGATGACAGTCACCGGTTGCCATGGTGACGGCTGCTTAGAGCAAAGTGGAGTAGGGAGACCTATTGATCCAGGAATCGGTGCAGATACGAGTGTGTTATCTGACGTGAGAGCGGCGGCTGGTGCGCTGCCGTCACATGAAAGCTACGCTAGATGAGTTTTAAAGTTTCCACCCGTGAGTGTCGGTGTCTCTAATCTCGGAGCTTTAATTACTCCAGCGGGGGCGTTATTGCGCCTCACGGTTCAGGTGCACGCGCTAACGTGGCTAATTGGCTCTCGAGGTCCGTCGATATTCGGTCAGCCGCTGCTTCTTGAAGGGCGCTCTGTAAATCCATAGAGCTTCTCTGACTCTAAATATCATCTGTTAGATAAACAGCAGAGTCGCCTCAATCTTCCAGCCGGCCAGCTGAATCATTTACAAGGTTAATGGGGACTCGGGCTGCTCACCCGTGGCCTGTTCCTCTCCTTGCCTTTTCTTCTCGCTTTTCGTTCTGGCTCGTTAGGGACGCCGGGGCTTTTTAGGAGGTCTTTAAAAGTTCCATCATCTGGGAGAGAAAAGCAGCAGACGCGGTCATTTTACACGGATGTTAGGAAATTTTATATGCAGATATCCCTGCGACAAAATGCTGTGACGGCCTGTTATTTGTTCCATTAAAGGATGTAAAATGAGCAGTTCTGCTGAGAGAGGAGACGCTTCTCTCCAGCGCTTTTGGGCTGGTTTAGAGTGTGTGTGTGTGTGTGTGTGTGTGTGTGTGTGTGTGTGCGTGCGTGGGTGTGTGTGTGTGTGTGTGAACACACACTCCAAAGCAAACATGACTCAATATCAGCCAACAAAAAAAAGTCTTCAAACGGCAGCGTGGAGCCATTTCACACCAAAATAACATTTTTTAAAAATCCATCTTCTTCCTTTTCTGTCATTGTGCTTCAGTCTAATTCTACGTTTGCCTGCAGTTTAGATTTGATTGACACCTTGTTCACGCTGTCCAGACAAACAGGTTTAAATGAAAGCAGTCAGAACTTTCTGGGCTCTTCTCTCTGTCTACTCGTAGTTCAGCCGGATGCACAACAAGCCGCTCGGTTTGTTCTCAGCAGCTAGTAAAGCAAAGAGAACGCTTGTGTCTGCACTTCTGCTCAGTGGCACCATCAGGACTAAATTTCAGAGTATGCACATGGAGCCAGCGTTGGGGTGAGTGGTGACTAATGGCAACTTCAGCGGTTCAGGCTCCACATCATCGTGCTGTCAGCAAGTGTAAGCAGCTCTCAGTAGGATACCTTAGGATAGCTTTGCTTTATTTTAGCTCAAGCTAAATGTCAATGTGCTCATTTCTAACCCACTGATTTCACCTGAGATGAAGACGAGAATAATCCCTCGCACCCAAAGTAAAGTTTATACATTTCTTCTCCTTTGAACGTTCCTGAACGACGAGCCCGCCGTGCAGGCTGGCGTTCCACTTCTCGACATGCATGCACGTATTC
>NW_024582509.1:629925-630987 GCF_018398535.1 Haplochromis burtoni
AAAATAACATTTTTTAAAAATCCATCTTCTTCCTTTTCTGTCATTGTGCTTCAGTCTAATTCTACGTTTGCCTGCAGTTTAGATTTGATTGACACCTTGTTCACGCTGTCCAGACAAACAGGTTTAAATGAAAGCAGTCAGAACTTTCTGGGCTCTTCTCTCTGTCTACTCGTAGTTCAGCCGGATGCACAACAAGCCGCTCGGTTTGTTCTCAGCAGCTAGTAAAGCAAAGAGAACGCTTGTGTCTGCACTTCTGCTCAGTGGCACCATCAGGACTAAATTTCAGAGTATGCACATGGAGCCAGCGTTGGGGTGAGTGGTGACTAATGGCAACTTCAGCGGTTCAGGCTCCACATCATCGTGCTGTCAGCAAGTGTAAGCAGCTCTCAGTAGGATACCTTAGGATAGCTTTGCTTTATTTTAGCTCAAGCTAAATGTCAATGTGCTCATTTCTAACCCACTGATTTCACCTGAGATGAAGACGAGAATAATCCCTCGCACCCAAAGTAAAGTTTATACATTTCTTCTCCTTTGAACGTTCCTGAACGACGAGCCCGCCGTGCAGGCTGGCGTTCCACTTCTCGACATGCATGCACGTTATTCTGTTTGCCACAAACAGGCGACGTTTTCTCTTAACTGTGAATTCCTGTGCGGCGCAGATAATGCATGTTTTGATCTTTCTCTCTTTCTGTTCGAATCCCCCCACGTGCATGCTCCTGCATGTCTGTGTGCATTTACAGGAGCGCTCTCAGCCTGCGTCTCCGTGCCATAGAGCGCCGCGGGGCGTCTCGGGCTGTGACGAGCCCCACGGCGACTCAACGTGAGAATAATGCATGTGGAAATTCACCCTTTCATTTGCCAGCGGGGCTCACGTCCTCTCAAGCCTGCTGGTGATGAAATAAATATGAGAGTGTGGAGGGGGGGCACATAATGAAGCCTCAGCGCCAGTCCACATACAGAGTACTGATGGATGGTAAATGGTAAATGGCCTGTATTTGTATAGCACTTTACACATCCAGTCATCCACCCATTCACACACACATTCACACACTGGTGATGGCA
>NW_024582509.1:632191-646494 GCF_018398535.1 Haplochromis burtoni
ACACACACACACACAGTCTTAATGAATACACCGATGCATATGTCACATATAGATGTTTGATTTACCTTCTCCTCTATCGGGCATGAAATGGCTCTTCACGCTTTGTTTCCTCGTCCTCCTCATCTTCTCGTGCTGCTCTGGTCTCAGGAGGCTCCGTGGAGCTCCACCTGCTGCCTGTGGAGCACTGACATTGACTCCAACATCCACCTCGATGGTCGCAGTACTTTAATTTAGTCAAAATAAATAACAAAGCTGTGTTAATGTGGTTAAATGTAGAGCGGGTGTGGGTGGAAAGTAATAATCTGTGATTGCATTATATTATGATAGAAATGATGAAGTCTGTTGTTGTAAGTGATATCTAATTACTGGGCGATAATGTAATAGCATGGCAGAATGGGAATAAGCTGCTTTTCTAAATGGAATGAAGCTGTATTTATAAGTGCCTCCGTAATAACTTAACAATGCGCTCGGGCTAATGTTGTTATAATTACACAGGACTGTACACTGCTCATTAAAGTGGCGTCAGAGTCGGTACCGCAGAGGCCTCAGAGGCCAAGTCATGAAGCAAAGGTGGGGAATTGAACCTACGTCACGATGACCCTGTGTCTTTGCACCTGTCCTCAAAATGTGTTACTTCAAGTTAGTTTGCTGTTGTCTTTCTCTGTAGACCGGCTGCAACTAATGCAGTCATCCATGTGATACCCAACAGAGGGCACGAGGCTCCCGGTGCACAGTTACTATGCTGATGTTAATGTGAGAGGACGGCTGGGAGCAGTGCTCTGTAACCTGACTGTAGCTCCATCTGTAACTGCGGTCTAACACTTCCTCTTTACAATAGTACATGTTCGAATATGTTGGAGGCGAGAAATTTTACACAATGACCTGTTCCAGTGCGGACATCCTGTTACGGTACGAGGCTCAAGTCCAGTGAGGTCTTTAGAGCTACACATCCTTTCACAGCTGCATGCAGTCTTCATGACTAGGTGCTGCATTTTATACACCTGGTGTGTTGGCTGAAGACACCTGAATTCAAAGATAAAGAGGTGTGGACCAATGTTGTACTCTAAAATTGATTGTTACCCAAAAGACTAATGGACACGCTGTTACAGCCACATTCTCACAACAGGCGTCTTGCTCCGTACAACTATGATTGGCCAATTACAGCCCGAGTTCTGCAAAATTTGAAAAATTAGTTTTAACCCTTTAAAGCCGGTCAGAGCGGGCACTGCTCTGTTTTGCGTAACTATTTTTAAATCCCAGTAGCTCTGCAACCACGTAAGCTAGCGCAATAATTTTTTTTGCATATGAAACCGGAGGAGTTGTACTTACATCTATGCCATCAGCTTGTCCTCGGTCACGGTTTCCTTCCACATATAGCTTTGCAAAAACTGCATAAAAGCTCAGCAACAAAAACATAATATTCCAGAAACACGCTTTGCCGATCCGATCAGCTGTTTCCATCAGTGTGAACTATCGCATGTCCGCCATGACCTGCCTGAAACCGGAAGTGACGTCATTTTCGCGGAAATGTAGTTCTTTACCATCAGGGCCTCATGAGCCTATACTGGTGTTTTTAAAAGTTATCTTTGACTTTATGACTTTGTGTCGTTTCTGGGATGCTGAGGACTCATATTGCACTGCTGGAAATAGTTTATTTTGATGCATATGCTGCTTTTTTGCAAATTTGCACTATAATATTTATTTTCGTTTTTCCTGCAGTGTATAAAAATTGGTGTATTTCAAAAATAAAACTATGAAGACACTCAAAATAAATTTCCTGTGGTGGGAAACTATTTTGTGCAACTTTTTTGTATTTACAGTTTTGAGGGATAAGCCTCTTAAATTTCTCTAACTAGAAATATATGTTAAAAAAAAAAACGATTTTCAATTTTTTTGTAGTTTATTGCACTTTTTTGCAATTTATGTAATTACTATGCACTTAATGCAGACATATTATTAAAATTTGGGCTGTAATGGTTGTATTGATGTATAGCAACTTGAAATGCTCCCAAAAATGGCTCCACAGCATGTAAACATATAATATAAGCTCTGGCGGACTTGGTTCTATGGCAGGTCTTAAAGGGTTAAATAAAAAGAGGATGTAATGATGTGCAAATGTTATAAACCCACATTTTACAGTAGAACATATAAAACAGATCAAATGTTCTAAGAAAATCTATCATTTTGAACATTTTCTGCAACGATGTGAAAAAAATACACAAATAAATAAGTCAAACCTCTAGACTAAATCTTCTGGACGTAGCTGGATGGTACAAGCTAACGTTATTGTGCAGTTGTCTTCTGCATTGTATAAACGGAAAAAGAAACATGCCTGGGCTTTATCATATGGACTGTTAAGCCCGCGGCCTTCAGATAAATGTGGGTATGTGGTTAGTTTATTTTGGTATGTGTGTACATGGTCTATTCATGCTTCTGTCTGGCTGAACATGCTGTTTCTCTCACCCACATACTGAACACAGCCAGTCCAGAGACAGACCGACAGATGAGAGCACAGGCAGGGAAAAATACTGGAAACCCAGAAAGAAGGATTAAGGTCTGCCTCAAAAAAGTTTCACCCTTGTTTTGTCAAAGCAGCTGACACAGTGATGCGGTGTCCTCGGGTCCATGGGAGTGCGGGATGCTGACAGCGAGCACGCTTGTTTCCACGTAAGGACGCAGAGGGTGACAAAGCCTGCATCCAGTATTTTCCCGGAGACGGCAGTGTGTATCCTGTGTGGGCGTTTTCCATTTTTGCCGCTTGGTGTTTATTTGCTTTAGGGAGCAAAATGACATGGTGAGATTTAGGAGAAGCTCGTGGTCCAAGCATCGCCAGCTGATCAAAGAAGCTACCCAACCAATGAAAGACGTCCATGTGCAGAGCTGGGAGCGAGACCGGGGGCAGACGTTGTTAGATTTGACCCGAGAGCCAAACATGAGAAGGTTTTAGAGCAATGCTAATTATCATGGTTTTGTTTGTTTTTAAAGAAATACAGTAAATAGAATATAGAGGTAGTGTGTTTTATATATTTTGTTACAGCCCATATGGAGACTGAATCATCACCTGCAGACTGAAACAGGGAAAAAGCCGCGTGGCAGCAGCTGTGGTCAGCCTCTCACGTCCTTTTATTGGGATGGATTTTCCATCTCAGTCCTACGTCTGCAGCATGTTACACTTCTGTGTCCGTCTGCACAGTCCAGATGTTCCACACACTAATTTTCACTCAGCATTTCTGTTGTTGCTACGCTGTGACAAGCTAGCAAGATTCAGATGATTTTTAATAGCACTGTTTTGGCTGTTTAGAGGATACAAGGCAGCATTTTTCAAATAATGTGCAAGACATTAGAGTACTTCCGTTTGATGAGGCTGTGCAGCGATAAAACCACACAGCTTCACTGTGAACAGCTGATTGCACAGTGCAGCATGTAGCATATAGGCTAATGTTTTAAAGTAATGTGGTGTATGTAGTAGGGCGTGTAACTGTGTGTGCTGGGCATGGGTTAAGATATGTTCCCAGCTTTTTAAAGGCACTGCATGCTAACAGCGCTTTTGGATGTAACACGAGCTTTGCAGAGGCAAAGAATGCAGCAGCAGACCTATAAAGGCGGCAGCGTTATAAATATTCAGAGCTATTCAGATTCACAGTGAGATTGTCTGCCAAGTGATCTGGTTCAAAGCATGTGAATCAAAGTAGCTGGAGACAATTTGCATGTATTACAAGCAGGATATGGATTTGGATAACTTTTGGGCACGCCGACTGCTGTGAAGTGAATGCGATGCGATTTTGTCGAGTTTTAAAGCCTAAACTTGACTCGACTCTTCCTGGAGTCCAAGTCATGTGACTTGGCTGCTCACCTCTGACTTGGATCCTAACCACGCATCTCCATCCTTTGAAACCTAATGCTCTTATTCTACCAATTACACGGCAGAAGGTGGAAGTCTGCTTTTGCTTTGAGAGATAAAAAAGAATTTCACAGGATTTCAGAGCTGTAATCTTGACAGATGAGCAGCCGCTCGCTTTCCAGATTACCTCCCCCCTGCTTTCTATTTCACATCCCCCCCTCCCCTCTGCACTATCACAAGAATTATGGAAATGACAAGTGCTGGCTACGCCAAAAGCCAAGATTAAGTCAGTGAACATGAGCAAGAGAAATGTGGGAAGTTAGGAGTGTGTGTGGGTCTGTGTGCGACATAAAAGGAGGTTGAACAGCACAGATAATGTAAAGTGATATGCACACCACTGTCTTACTCTCTTTTCATTTCCTACCATCTTGGTTTTCTTCTTTCTTCTTCTCCTGCTCTTCTCCCTCTTGCTTTCGGCTCCATCCTCCACTCATTTCCTCCTGTCTTCTTTATTCATCATCACACACCTCCATATTTTTTCCTCCTTTCTTGGAATTGTGTTTCACTGTCTATTGTCTCTTCCCGGTGCCCTGACAAAAAGCTATCATCCTTTGGGTCTGTGCTAAAGATATACTTGAACTGATTTGTACACTGAAAATACCCACAGGATACAATAAGCTGCAGGTTGATCTAATCAGAGAATGACTCAGTTTTATTTTGACCTCAGGTATTTCCCATGGATGCAATCTGCACCTCTCAGTGCAGACAGTTTGAGCCCTGTAGACATTTCGGAGAAATATCACATTTGCATGAATCATTTCAAACCGTTGTTTCTGACCCAGAGTTAACACAGAAAGTAGAATCTGGAGGATCAAAGCAACAACTGAAGGAACAGTCAAAAACCCCACCTGACGTATCGTAGCTGCAAAGCAATCGCAACAACTTCATCGGGCACTTTTCAGGCCATTTGTGCCGATTGTCAGTGCTCCTCACCGGACGCAGTTCACTCTGGTGGAGGAAGACTGCTGCGGATTGTAGCCCTGAATATTCCGGTTGGAGGTCCATGCTAACCTTTGCTACCTGTTTCAAGCTCATAACCAGGATTTTTTGAACACACTGTATGAAGCCACTGGAGCAAAGCTTCAGGCTAAAAATCAAGCTCAGCCATGCCACGGCAGATGGGTGGATCTCAGTGTTATCCCACATCGGCGGATGGCTTAGCTCCAGTGCATCCACTTGGCAGATCTCTGTATGCTGACACATTAAAGGTTTACTGAATAATCATTTCTAAAACACAAACGGATCCCTCTGAGACAACGCATAGCCAGGACTTCCCAGAGATTGGAGATTATTTTTTTACAGCTGACAACCATTTTCTTCACCACCAATTCAATTCAAGCTTGCAAAGGCCTAGAGTCTATCTCAGCTGTCATTGGACACAGGTCACCAGTCCTTTATGTAGTGGACGATGACTACGAGATGTAGCTATCAAAACAAAGTGTACCCACATCTGCTCTTCATATGCAAGCTACTTTCAAACGTACCTCCAGAGTCATAACGAGCAAATCCAGATCACTGTATTCGATTAGAGCGGCCTTACGATTCAGGTTAGAGAGACTTACTGTCAGTTTGGTTTCATGGGCATCCCCTGATTTAGTTTTTCTTTGCATCTTTTAATTCGTGCCTGTCTTGTTCATCTCATTTGGACGAATCCCCGAGTAGCCCTCTTGTTCTCTCTCTCCCTCCGTCGCCACATCTTTCCTCCCAGCCTTCCCCTCCGTCTGATTCTGGGCTGATTGCCTGAACGAATTGCACTCCAGGTTCGTATTCCTCTGAGATGCCGACTATATTTACTCTCCCTCAGATATCTCATTCTAATCTCATATCAGCATTTCACAGCCGCGAGCAGCTCTGTGTTTTTGAGTCAGCGGGCAGAATATGTGACAGGAGACGGCGAGGTGGAAGCATTAAGAACAGCACGAATCACTCGAGACGAACCCTCGACGGGACGGTCGCCTCACTCTGCTGCCTGCCTTGCACACAGAGCCTCATATTACAGTGTTGTGTTATCACTTTACACTCAGATACATGGCCTGAAAGTAAATACAGTTATATGAGGTGACAGATACATAAATACAGTCTACCCAGGCAGGCATCACTTCACTGTTGACTCATAACATATTAACAAAACCAGTTTCTTTATCTCTGTGCAGTTTCTCTTTCATGTTCACTCCGGCTGTGTGTTGGGTGTCATAGCTGTCAAGCTTTATGAACACTAGTATACAGAGTAGGTCTCTCTATCAGAAGAGGTCGTGCCCATTGCATCATATCTTTGAGGTGACCTGAGCCTCGCATTGAGTTTAGGGTATCTGCTCAGACGCCCCTCAGTGTCTGGGGGCAACCAAAGGCCTGTCGGGGCTTCATTTTATCACATTTAGGAAGCAATAGTGGGAACGTGCTGTTTACTAAAGGCAAACAGCCTTTTTAAGACTGCTCATTATAAATACTATGTACTGTAGGGCTGCTGTGTAATTGTACATCTGGTCAGTATGTCTTTGAGGTAAGTTCCAGGTGTATGAGCCAGGTAACCACGTCCACCCCATTTGGACTTTTGTGTTTTCTTTGCTTTTTTGCTTTTATTCCTTTTTGTTTTTGGTCACCTTTCACTTTGGTTGATTAGGTTTAAGTAAAGGTCCTGATTTGGTTGAAGTACCATAACCCAACCATATCGCTGTTGCTATAACCTAAAGTGAAAGGGTCGAACACCAAACGATTCCTTAACTGGAAGTACACGAAGGCAAAGCTCCAGCACTGAAGCCAGGTGACTAATACAGGCCGGTCTCATGAAATGAATGAATGTTGTTTCCTGTTCCTGAACCCAGGTTGTTACTTTTGT
The DNA here is from genome assembly GCF_018398535.1 of Haplochromis burtoni. Lineage (NCBI taxonomy): Eukaryota > Metazoa > Chordata > Actinopteri > Cichliformes > Cichlidae > Haplochromis > Haplochromis burtoni. Next base: position 638,929 of record NW_024582509.1, read on the forward strand.
TCCTTTTTGTCATTAAACAGGAAATATCATCTGTAACTGAGGTGTTGCCGTGGCAACCAGTGAATGAAGAAAACCTGTGTAACTAAGTAGTTCTGAATGACTAACCCTAAACCATATTTGTAATTGATAACAGTTAAAAATCATAGAAATGATGCATGAAAAATTGACATGTGATTCAAACTTTAGTCTCTGGAAATTTAAATCAGCACAGTTTACTCCTCTGCGACCGCTCCGGCATTCCAAGAAACCAAGTGGAAACGTGGAAAACCACGTTCAGGGTAAAAAGGGTTTTTGTATCTGGCAACACAAATCAATGAATTAAAGATTGTTATTATATCACAGACTGCTGTGAGACCATGCTGTCACACAGAACTACGACACTTAGACTGAAAGTCTCTGCCGGTTCTGTTTACTCATTTCATTATTAATTAGTTATAAATCGACCGCTGGAAATTTTTCCAAATGTTCTGTAGGTAGCATCGTATTATTACTGATCTCGTGTCAGCCGTCCTCTTCCCTTTGAGGTAACGTTATTGCAGATGAGTACAGAGAACTCACCGTTGTCCTCTGATGAAATACAGGATGAAGGTGTCAGTGGCCCCACCCATGACGTGAATCTGACGATACGGCCTTTAAATGCTATGAAGCCGCGTGGCGAGTCGGCAGTTTGTTCAGGAAAACGTTCTCTTCCTTTCATTTGTCACCTGTCTGTGAATGGAGACGACGCCTCAAACAGCTTATTTGCACGTAACCGTTCAGCTGTGGAGTTTTATTAACAGTCTCTAATTGGAAAACCAAAATCCATTTACTCCACAAAGACAAATACCATCCATTGATACTATTAGGAGGTGGAGTAATTTTACACAAATGTAATCTTATCCTCTCCACGAGGACGAGGGGGCACGTAGTGGTATAATGGGCTTTCTTTGCCAAAATCATATTAGTCTGACGTGTTTCGCACAGTCAGCTCACACACACATACACACACACAGGCGCTCTGCAGTGACAGTAAGCTGTTGTGACAGGTCTCTCTGCTCTATTTGTCTTGTTTCCACCAGCTGACATCACAGTCAGTTATTATCTGTCTGTTAAAAGAACACGTAAGGCTGCGTGTCACATCGTTCTGGAGTTCTACGAAATCAGGAAGTAGTTTCATGTTGTTGATTTATTAATAACTTTCTGAATACGTTCAGCGTTTCGTTTGTTTTGGACCATTTAATGCAGGTCGAGCTCTTTCTTTCACTCTTTGTATGAAACAAATTAAACACTCGTGTATAGCTTTTCTTTATTAAACAAGGCCTCCATTTATTTTCACGTCACTTTAACCTTTTATTTTGAGACATCTCCAAAATTCTTTATTTCATCCCGTTTAAAATATGTTTATGAATAATTTCCATACTAATGAAATGTGCCGAACTCTTACAAAGTTCCAAGAACATACACAAATTTTAAGCCTGCTCTGTTGAATGAATGACCTTCATATTCCTACAAACATCTTGTCAAAATCATACAAAATGTTCATTTTTCTTAAGCTGTTCCAGGCCAGTGTTGCATCATGATGAACCAGCGTGTTCGTTCAGCTAACGGCGTGGAACTGCACATGGATAGAGCTTTTCTAGTCTTAGTCCACTCAAACTTTAAGCCCATCCATCCACGAGTCCGCCCATCCATCATCCATCCATCCATCAGTCCGTCTATCTATCCATCCATCCATCATCCATCCATCCATCAGTCCGTCTATCTATCCATCCATCCATCAGTCAGTCTATCCATCCATGAGTCCGCCCATCCATCCATCCATCCATGAGTCCGTCTATCCATCCATCCATCATCCATCCATTCATCCATCAATCCACGAGTCCGTCCATCCATCCATTCATCCATCAATCCACGAGTCCATCCATCCATCCATCAGTCCGTCTATCCATGAGTCCGTCTATCCATGAGTCCGTCTATCCATCCATCCAGGGGCAGCAAGCTTAGCTGTCTTTTTACCCAGAAACACTTTATCCATTGCCTCCTAGAAGACACTGAGATGTTCACAAGCTGCGTGGAACGTTTAATCCCTGCAGTGAGTTCTGGGGCTTCCTGTGTGCTTTAATTGGGTCAACCCACGAAACCCACAGAGGTAGACACCTGTATCAAGCTGGACCCTTTGACTTGAAGCTGTGCTTTTTTACCTCCTTTATAAGCCTGAGCACATATGGAGGAGCATCGGGTAACCCCGAGCCTATTGGTCCTGCTCAGAGCTCATGACCGCCTGTAAAGATTGGCTGGTAAATCCAACACTCTGGCCTTCTTCCACGCCACTCCTTTTTACTGTAATGTCTGAACAAAATGCAGAGATTAACCTTTATCACTTGATGTAGTGACTTTACACCAACGCAGGAGCAATTTGCTATTTCCCTGCAAACAACCATGGCATCAAACTGACTGAACCGAATTCAGAATTTGCTGATTTTGTTAGTAGACTTGGTGGAAATCAGCAGTTGGTTCATTGTTATTCTGGAATTTGTCTTGCAGTATTTATTCTGCCTGCAGTGCTTTTTGGCATCTAATATCAACTTTTTCTCATCATAAATGTTCAAGATTTTAGGATTAATTCTTTATACGTGAGGAGGTGTTTGTGTGTTGTCTCCTGTGAGGTGGAGCCAGCAGTGTACAGCTAATAATATCAACACTATCTTTGCCATCACTTCTAATCACCACTGCAGATATTAAATGCTATATTTTCTCTCAGTACTTCACTTTGTCTCCAGAAACTGACTAGATTATGAAGTTTGGATGTGAAACCTTTAAAGGAGATACTCTGGTGCACATTTTGTCCCAGATTTGATCTGCACACGTAACTTAATAAACTTCCAGCTGAAAGTTAAACCCCAAACTGGGGCTCCAGGCGGAAAAGTAGTTAGTCACCAGAACTTTTATCACAAGCTAAAAACTCACAAAAAGTTGTGCTGTACCTTAAATCGCCCAATCCTCCCACTTCAATTTGCTCTCAGCACTTAAAAATTCCCTCGACCTCTCATACATCTCATGTTTTATTTCTCTTCCCACCAACTCTCTCTGTACATGATCTTCCCTGGGACACGGCAGCACTTCTCTTGAAATGTTCTCCAAGGAACTGGAGCATACCATACCGCTGCACTCCTTCCAAGTCACTAAATGGTTGAAATGGAAAAATAAAAGTTAAGTTTCAGGTTGCCGTGCCTCTGAGGAGCAAAAATAGACTGTTAAAGAAGTGACTGTGAAGATCTTCACTTCTGGAGAGTCTTAGTGGCACTTCTGTTGCTAAGTGCTCATTGCTGCAGTGCTTCTCCACAGTTAATGTTGGTGCCACTTGTCGTCTTCATATTTTCGGCTATACCAACTGTATGTAATGTACTTGTTTTTCTGCTTCGCTTTCCTGAGAAAAGAAAGAAAAATTCGCCCACCACAGCCCTGCTGCCACCATGAGACTTCAAAATAAAACTCCCAGTCTGGATTCAAATCATTCAGGTGGTGTTTTTTTTTTCAGTTTTGACATAATAAAGTCCTTTATTTTTGAAAATAATCATGATTTATATTTGGAGAAGAAAACTTTGGGCTGATAAATCTAAAAGTGGTGGAAAAGGTCTAGTAGCATGATTTTAAAGGTTAAAATTATCATATCGAGTAAAACAAAATATAACAAATTTCCAAGAAAAAAGCTTTCTTTTCATTTGTTGTCTTTTTTCAGGCTGTCTGCTCATTACACGAGCACTTTGTCTTAATCGTACTTTGCAACTGGATGCAACAAGGATGCATCTGTGATTTTATCCCTGCGTCGTTGGGGAAATAACATTTCTGAGAAGCAGAACAATGTGTTTTGTCATAGTTTTTGTCAGTTACCTTTTTTCTCAGAGTAAAACAAGACAGTGAGTAATAAAAAGCATAAATACCCCCCCAAGAAAGAAAAAAAATTAAAAATAATAATAATAATAAATAAATAAATAAATAAATAAAATAATTGAAAACACTCTCTACAGAGGAGATCCAATCAGAACTAATGAAGCTGTATCGAAAGGCGGGACGAGTTTGAAACTGATCCAATCAGAAGTGTGGTTCCCCTGAAAACAGAACAGAAACTACCTGCATGGACACCTGCAGTGCTCCTTTTACTTCACCTTAAATGTCCCTAATGTGCTGTCATAAAGAAATGAATATCTAAAACTTGAACACTTGCTATGCAGTCATGCGATTGCAGGTATAATGCACAGATCCTGAGTTACTTGTTTTGGAGGAGTAAGCTCTACCTCTGTCCAAATTCACCAGGAAACATTTTCTGTTTTCTGAGCTCCAGATCTTTCTGCTAAAACAAGATTTAATATCACAGTATTTCTTACAAAAGGCAGATACTTTTATTTTGAAAGGAACCAGTCCTCCCCCCCCCTCACAAAAAATAAAATAAATTGGTAAAAAATAAATAAATAAAAAACATAAATTAATAATAAATTTTAGAAATCAGGATCACACAGAAGTTCCCAAGATACTAAAGTCATTATCCTGCCGTGCAAGTACAAGAGCTGCCACTCAGTGTCCTCTGGATGGCTGACAGCATGACCACGACACACACACACACACACAAACACACACACACACACACACACACACACACACACACACACACACACACACACACACACAGAACTATTTATATCCTTCAGGGGTTTGATGTAGAGAGATGGAAAGGATATCCAAGGTTGAGTGTATTTTGGTTGGATCTACTTTTGTGTTGTATGTACCCACTCGCACGCACACACACTGCAGTAACAGTACATTTGTGCATCAGTGCACCCATCACAAATGTGTGAAGTGGGGATATTATTGTCACATAGCTGACAGGCTGGCAGCGCCGTCCTTATAACTCTCTTTCTGCCTGAGCTCCAGGCGCTGCTGTTTTATCTGAGAGAGTTCTGGCAACTCGAGGTCTGCAAACTTTCGTCCGTTCCAAACTTTCACTCATCTGGATGTCACTCCTGGGAGCTCAGTTTCCAAGCACGAGTCCAGGATAATAAAGCCTTCTTTCACCAGGATGAGTTGACAAACAGCCAAGCTGGGAGACGTCTTTCTGTGGAAGGTCAGGCAGCAGCGTGGGAAGCTGCCGACAGACCTGGAGCTACAGCTATACCATCCAAGCTGTGCATGCTCTCAGAACCAAAAGGATAGTCAAATGTCTGTCCTTAAAGGTCCAGGCAGGAATGTGCATCCTCGGGTATTTATCGGATTATGTGATCCTTTTCAAGGGCCATAACAATGCATACTGTGTTTTCCCAAGCAGTAAAGGCACATAATTGTTCACCCTTCTTGAAGTCAACAAAAATCATTCAGACTGGATCCATCCAACCTTCAATATCCCTGGTAGAGAAGGAGTCAGTCCACTGTTCTGCTACCAGAATGACAACAGCATTGGTCCTCTGGGTGCAGACCATCCCAGGGAGACTGAGGACTGTGGTACCCCGATAACTGGATCGTAACCACTGGGTCCCTTTTCTTAAAACTGGGACCCACGACTCCACAGACGTCCACTGAGTGTCGCAGAGGAACTCGGAGTAAATCACCAGACTGTGTTTCATCTACATAAAGCTCGGCACTGTGGATTGAGATGAACTTGTGGGCATGAGTAATAAAGTCTTCTGTGCTAATATGGCACAGTGTTGGTTTTAATCTACCGGTTGTCCGAGGACTCTGCAGAGGTGTCGCAGAGGCCGAGACGGCCGCCTGACAACAACTTCGCATTTCACCTGGTAAACAGAAAACATATGAAGCCTCGTGGAGAGTTGAACACCTTTTCAACAAGACTTTCCTCAGTCTGTGATACGCATAATTGAGAAATTATTAACCTATGGCCGTAATATAAACCTACAGTATTGTTCAGTTATTTAGCAGCGCGTCTATTCTGAGACCTTCAAAGATAAAAACATGTTTTCTTTTCTGGCTTCAGATTCTTCACCAAACAATTCTCTTTGCTTCTTTTCTAATCAGTGCCCAGCTGGCTCATGGCTAACGTGCACAGCATCACTTGTTACACAGGCTTACATCAGCTGGTTGCCTGGTATGAGTGATGTAGAGTGCAATCAAACGTCTGTGAGATCTTGGTGGATAGGTTTGGCCTCTGCTGGTTTTAACAGCGTGTTCTACTGAGTTATGCACATGATCTTTTAAGTGAGGTCTCCGTGGGAGTGATGTGAAACAAAACATCGCTCTTTGAACTGTTGAGCGCAGTTCTTACAAGAATAGACTGCACTTGAATATTCCCCACTCAAAATCAAATCTGATGGCTCATTTTCACTTTAATTTCCTTGTAATTTACTAACCAAACATAAAACCGGCACAAAGCAGGAATTTCATGAGTTGGAATTGGACATTTGCTCTGTGCTGGATGGGAAATGACCACCAGGCGTCTCTTGGTGGACATCTTTGCATCAGATCCTGGAAGGCAGTCAACTGGGTAAGGCAGGCCAACAGGCAGCCATATGCTGCCGGAGGCAAAACATGACAAGTGTGCCGGCAGAGACTAAGTGCCTGGACAGAAGGGAGCGGTGAGATTTTGTGCATGTTTGTTTGTTGAGGTGGGGTTTATGCACGAGTGGAGTAAGTGAAACTAGAGTCACACGTCAGCGGGCGTCTGTCTTTGGATTCACAGCGCATGACGCCGCAGAGCCGTCACATGCAGGAGGCTTGAACTGTCAGCACAGAGAGGTCACCTCAGAGATCTGCAGTCGTGCTGCTACACCAGACTTTAGAGGAAACGGTGGAACAGCAATTAACAAACTGGATTTTTATGAACTTTACTGCAAGTGCAACAACTAAAAGCTTACGCCAGGCTTAGCTGTGGCTCATTTTAGCAATGTTAATTATTATGGATGACCTTGAAGGCGGCTGTTGCCTAGCAGCCTCCACGATCTTCCTAATTTCTCATTGCTAATTTGCTGCAAATGTAAACGATCGCAGGAAACATGAAGGCTATTTCAGTTACACTGACATTAGAAAGTAAGAATCGATACAGGCGTACAGTCTGATCTCTAACTTGAGAACAAACGAAGGGAAGCTGTCGACAAAGACAGAAAAAACTATTCTGACTCAGGCAGCGTTTATTCGGAAAAAGAAAAAGTACGACTTTTATCTATTAAGCGCATGTCCAAATTCCAACCTCAACCGTCAGTGATTGTTTATGCAAACACAAGGACAGTTGTAATGTCTTCACTTGTAGTTCTGTTTTAGAGTGTGGGAAATGTGATAAGCAGTCGAGCGGTGTCAGGTTATCTACAGTGGCTGAGATCAAAGAGGCTGGAAGTGCACAGACGAGCTCAGAAAAGTGATTTCCAGCCTCACAGCTGAACCTGGAAACTCAAATGATGCTTCAGAGATACACTCTGAAAATGTCGGGGTAGCTCCAAATGCTCACATGTGATGTTATTTTAATCGCGTTAAGGTTTTAGGGTGTAAGTGCCCTTTAAGGCTCCAGACGGAAGAGGGAAGTGTGTAGTCTCGTTCACTTCAGTGCCCCAAAGGTGTTTAATGTCTGGAATCGGCTCCTCAGTCGCC
>NW_024582509.1:646514-657386 GCF_018398535.1 Haplochromis burtoni
TGTGTGTGTGTGTGTGTGTGTGTGTGTGTGTGTGTGTGTGTTAGAGGTACGACTGCTGCAGGGCCAGCAGTAATTAATTTGACTGGCTGGTTCTGTTATTAGCCTCTGAAAACACTGCTGAGTCAGGCCTGATGCAAAAGAGAGTGAGAGGAATATGGAAAGACTAGAGGAGAGCGAGGGAGATGCAGAGACGTAGTGGTGGAAGAATAAGACTGAATATTAAAGTAAGTAGACAGTTCCACTCATCTGCAGGGCTTCAGCGTGAAAGGGTTTTAACATGTTCCCAATCTGTTTTCATGAAGCAGGAAAAGAGCCAAATGATGCAGTAAAAACATTATTAAGTACATGTGTGTGAACACGGCAGATAGCCGTTGCTTAAACTCCCCGCTGATCTATCAGCTGCTTCAGTTTTGCCTCGTTTCTCTTGTCTCGTGTTTCTAAACGGCGACATCCTTGCAGGGACGGCCCCGCCCTGCACAGCGGGGTAAACCAAGCACATCCGAGTGTTTTGGAGATGAGAACGGTCCGTTTGGGACTCGCAACTCCTGACCTGTTTCTTTGGAGCAGATCGAGTTCACTGTCATCTGAGCAGCACGGAGGAGTTACACAATCCAAACACACCAGAGGAGAAGGAGTTATTCGGGGGAAAGGTTGGGCCTTTGTTGGAGGCCTGAAAGTGGGTCAGAGTCATGCAGACATCCACCAAACTCAAGTCCCTCCAAAAGACGCCATGCAGAGGTCATACACCCACACACACAGTCCCACCTGCATGTTTAACATGATTAATGCATATATGCAATGGCATCATAACCACAGAGGCGCATGCCATAATGCTTCTGCTGTAATGTTAGAGATATTTCACAGTTACTACGAACCGCAAACCTGTGACGTCATTCGCAGCTTCTCCGTCAGCCCTGATGGCTTGTTCGTGAACATCGTATTTATCTTTCTCAGACTTGAACACAGGCCCTGACTCTACCAGCCAAACCTTACGACTTCAATGCTTTCTGAGCTTCAGCGTGATACATGTGTCATATTTGTGTTTTCAGTAGGGCTTAGTGCCTTCATGCAGAGCACTTACTGTATCATTATACATGTCAAGTCTCTTCCCTGTGGCCCACATCCTTACAGTGGACACATAATTACATCCCCAGGCAAAAGGACATCACTTAAACATTTGTGTCTTTGAACAAAACTGAAATATCTTCCCGTGTGAACAACGTCAAATCCAGCTTTTCAGTTTTCCCATCATGTCTGTTTCTTAATAACTCGGGAATATGTTCAGTATTTATAGAAGCAACAACAGAATATACACTTAAAGGCAGTGTGCACATTCACTGCACTGATGCAATGATCCAGCCACGATGTGGTGCGAGTGAAAGAGCTTCTTGATAAAATAAGAACCAAATATGTGCATTCAAGCACAAAAACAAACGGTGATAATAACTCTGTGTTAATATAAAGCTACAGGATTTCACACAGTTAGCAGTACTGGACTTTGGCTGGTGCAGAGCAGGCTTTGTGTTCGTGCTCACGGTTAGGTCAGTGGTAGCCGTCGTTAATTAATAATAAAGCTGATGATGCTTCTTAGTATCACTCGCCAAATTCGAGTGGAGTTGGAAAGCAGCCATGATGAAATCTTCTTTAGATAAAATACACTGCAGTAACTCTAAGTAACCCACAAAGGAGAATAAATCTCGGAGCAAGCAGCAGCACAGCAGCCCGTCCACAAACTGCAGTTACCAAAGTTCACATTCATCTCGGGGTCATTTTATGGGTTCAACCTGCAAAATCCAATTTTAACTCCTAAACAAATCCCAAAACACCCTACAAAAGCAACGAGGCACCAGTTTATGTGTTTCTGTTTCCTGCTTGTGAAAAATCTCTTCTGGTTTTTCCTTGATTTCCTTTTAACTTAAAATAACTGAATGAAAGACCCCAGCAAGAGAAATCAATTACCAGAAACATAATTAGCAGCTGTGGTTTTTAAATCAGTCGTCTAATGCTGCTGTGTAGGTGGGAATAAGAGGGCACAGCGTACTTTGCCAACTCTGGGAAGAGGTTTTTCCGTCAGGGTGGCTGCAGATCTGCAGATTCATTGGCCTTTACCGTTTGCTGTATGCTTGGCAGCTTGTAGGTTTGTCAGATTGTCTGAAAGTCTGCATGTAACAAAAGAGATTTCCAAAGTTCACCCAAACTTTAAATGTTAACCACGATGCCAGCTTGTACTCTGCTCTCTTTGTTTTAAAGCCGAGAGGCCCCGAAGGCTCCGTGCTCGTGTTTTCGACAAAGACTGAAATGTTTGTATTTAAAGCACCAGAGAGATTGTTGTTCGAGCTTTTGGTTTGATTTTCACAAACTACCATAATGCCACACAGAAACAGCACAAACATTGAACATTAAAAGCATCCATCCATTTTTAACCTCTTACATACTTCAGGGTAGTGAGTGTCAGTGGGTGGCAGGCAGACTACACCCGAGACAGCCTGCCAGTCCATCCCTGTGCTGAGGTCACTGCATTTATACCTGTAGGTAGATTTGCAAAACACACAGACCCATTCAACCTGACAAACACACATTTGATAATTAGACAAGTGATAAAAAACCTTGGGACTAAAAGCCTCCATGCAGAGGACAGAAGCTGAAATTCACCCCACAGATGATGGGAGCCATTATGAAGAACTGATAAAGCCATCCTCTGTATCTGTTTAGAGTGCAGGGAGGCCAGACAAGGCTGTGACTCACCTATCAGACGACTGGATCGTCTCACTATCTGATTCAGTGAGTTTTTCTCTGTGGCTTCCCTTCATTGGCTCCCTGTTAAATCCAGAATTCAAAATCCTGCTCCTCACATACAAGCTCTTAAATAATCAGGCCCCATCTTATCCTAATGACCTTGTGGTACCATATCACCCTATCAGAGCACTTCGCTCTCACGCTGCAGGCTTACTTGTTGTTCCTAGAGTATTAATTTCTGTCTCTCTTCCACAGCATGTCTTTATCCTGTCTTCCTTCTCTCACCCCAACCAATCACAGCAGATGGCCCCGCCCCTCCCTGAGCCTGGTTCTGCTGGAGGTTTCTTCCTGTTAAAAGGGAGTTTTTCCTTCCCACTGTCACCAAAGTGCTGCTCATAGGGGGTCATATGACTGTTGGGTTTATGTCTGTGTGTATTATTGTAGGGTCGACCTTACAATGTAAAGCTCCTTGAGGCGACTGTTGTTGTGATTTGGCGCTGTATAAATGGGGTGATGGGCCTGAGCTTTCAGGTCTTTGTACTGTATGTCAGAAGGTCCTTGTCCTGCCACGTTGGCGCTGCTCCGCTGGAGCATGGACATGTGACTGTAAGGATGTCTCTTGGTTCCTGTCACAGTGAATCTGATGTTTGTAGATCTATTGAACGTGAATCTGAGAAGTTTGGAGGCCCGGTCAGTGCCGTGGGCTCTTTTTATCCTCCAGCTGTTCTGGAGCAGAGAGCGCCGTTCTCATGGACGTGCTCAGTCTGTAACTGCACAAGTGTTTGGGTGGGTTTTATACATGAAGGCTGTGGCCCAGGGTTTCCCAGCATAACTCTGCATTCTAATGAGCAGATCAATTTTCTTTTCACTTCACCTATCAGTAGATTTAACATTGTGGATAAGGATCGAACATCACAGCCCATAATTCATAGCAGAAGTGTATCGAGCTGTCTGTAAGACCAGCATTGATTTGATGTATGTTATAGTAAATCTTTACCCCTGGACAGCATATGACAGACTCACTAATACACACACACAATACACAATACATCATTATCAGTCGCACTGTAGCTTAAAATCAGGACAAACACCGGGATCAATGATCTGGGACCCTGGTTAGTGTGAACAAAGGTTTATTCTTAACTGCTGCCATCGTATTATCAGCATCTGCTCTGCTTTAATCCAACCCGGCCTCTACACAGCAGCGCGGGTCTGTTGTTGTTGATCATCACCAGCTGGAATCGAAATCGGTCCGTATGTCGGTCCAGCTCACCTGCACGGTCCAGACCGAACAGAGCGATGAGTCCTGTAGACTTTTCATCTCTGCTGCTATCATAAGGTTGACATTATTACATATGTGGCCATGAAATTTAGCACAGATATCGCCGATTCCCACAGGATGAAATGTAATGACTTTCGGGATCACCTGACATTTCCTGTCACGCCTTCGTTACGCTTGACATTTGTGGTTTCGGGGGAAATGTCTGGGTGAGGACTGGGTGCACTGCCAGGTTTACGTGTGAATTATGCTGGTTTGTGCAAATACCTTTTTGTTGCTATTCATGAAGTGTAGCCACTAGGAAGCCGCCTGCTGGTTTGTGGGCTCGGATTTTGAATTCTCATCTCGTCTTTGTGACCTTTGCCATTTTTTTGTGTGTGTTTTTTGAAGTGACAGCTTTAAGCGACAGGAAGGGGAAGTTTTCAGCTTGGTCTGCTTTTCAGTTTCTTTGCTCCGAGCACCAGAAACTCTCCGACCTCGAAGATCACGTTTTTTTACTGGCTTATTCAAAGTCAGGACTACAAACCGTTTAGCTTCTGTGTGTGTGTCTGTTTGTTTGTTTGCAGATCTTGTATCCATAATATATATATTCACACATTGTGAACATACTTTTAAGATTAGGCTTAAAACTTTTTGATAAAGCTTATAGGGGCATGATCAGGTGCTGGGGCCTTCCCATGATGCACTGGTTCTTCTTCCCTCACCTTTTCTCGCTCTCTGTCTTCATCACCTCTCTACATTTAATTATTCCACTCTGTGCCCTCTGTCCTCCCCTCACCCCACAGCAGATGGAAGTATCTTCCTGTTAAGAAGGAGGTTTTCATTCCCACTGTCACCAAGTGCTTTCTCATAAGGGTTTCCTCTGATTGTCTGTATTATTGTCTTATAAAACACTTGAGGCAAGTGTGCTTGTGATTTGGTGCTGAACTGAACTTAAAATAAAGTTGTTTAGAGGGATAAATAAACCGTTTTTGACTTGCTTTTGGCGCCTCCAGTGGCCACGAGAGGAACTTCAGGTTCTGCCACTTCCTCGTTGGCTTCAGTTTCCAGCCTGGAGATTGCTATTGATAATATTTGCATGTGAACATGCTCAGGTAAAATGACAGTGTGTAGCATTACACCTGGTGATGTTAGCATGCTGCTGCTGAAAGAGCTGTAGGTGCACTAAGCTGACAAAAAATAAGATCTTTGTGTGGACTGAAGTATGAAGGATGCTTCAAACTCTTTATTATAATTATAATTACCAAAGATTCACTCAGAAGGTGGAGCAACATGAAAACGTGATACTCATGAAATCACTCGTCCGAATATTCCACGTGAGCACCGAAAAAGGAGATTTTCTTAGATTTTCCTCTAAATTATTGACAACACACAGCAAATAACCTCTGCTCGAGACCAGCAGCGCGACCTGGTAAATCTTTCATTCCTGGGCGTGCTGACGGAGCCGCCGGTACGAGGACGACTGATGGGTTTAGGGTTAGAAAAACACAAGCGCTTCAATGCGAACACCAAAATAAATCCTCCAGCAGCGCTCCTGTCTTTATTTGCAGTTTGTTATCTGCCTTTTGGGTAAGTTAAGACACTGTTTTTGACATTTCTAGCTCAAGTTTTTTTGCGTGTTGTTGAAATGCACTTGCCGTAACCCTTCGCGTCTGAAAACACTTCAAGTCGCATCTTTCAAACGGCTGGATGTGAGGCTTTTGATCAGGAGAGCCAGGTATGTGAAAAAAGTGCCACTTCAGGCTTAAATAAAAGACAAAGCGTAATGAAAGAGTGCTCAAAGTCAAAGCTGCGTTTCTTGTCTCCCGTTCGGAGTAAGTGAGACCTATTTCAACAGAGTTGTTAGTGGCATGAAAACAAAAAGTGGCTCCTGGGGGTGGCACATCAGAGGTGTCAAAAGGCTTTTATTCCAAATACTCTCTGGGTGCGAATGTGTGACAGTACATTTTTTATGCCCCTTCAGGGATATGTTGGTGGTGTTAGTCTAGTTTCCATTGTCCTGTCCAGGAAACACAAAGTAGCTGTTAATTGATCTCACAACTGAAAATCTATCTCAGAGTTTATTCCACAAAACTGTGTGGGAAAGATGGGAGTTGTTAAAGTTTTCCAGTTTGACAGAAAGTCTGAAGTGAAACTTTATTACGTGTTTGTGACAGAGTCTCGTCAAATTGGTGATTTTGTGCTGAAGAGTTTCCCAACGATCCGAGTCGTGAAAACCAGACGAAGCAGAAGTAAAGTACAGACACGCTGACGCCAAAGACGTTAGAATCAGAAGCTGCTTTCTGACGCACACAACAACAGCTCCGCTTGTTTAGGCCTTTATATTTCAACAGGGCCCAACCTCAGCTTCCTCTTTTGGGTTTAGGTTTTATTATTATTATGATCTGGTTCCTTCATTACTCTAAAATTAACTTTAGTTATTGTTAAGTTATTGATTTTTATTTTGAATTCATGGTTTTCTGGTAACTTTCTGTTTTGCAGTCGTCCATCTATCTGCCCATCCGCTGGATTGTCTGTGTTCTCTGTAATTATCTCTGTTTATTCCTCATGTTTTATATGATGTGCACACATAGATTCCTGTTTTGTGGCCTTTGATTGGCTTAGAATAATAATAATAATAACTTGGCGCTTTCAGACAAAGTGCTGTACAGCTATTTGAAAATAAAGAGAAAAATAAATAAAAGTGATGCATAGTGATAGAAAGCCAATAGATGGTTTCCTTGTTTTTACACCTTATATATTTATTAGTAGTAGGAGTAAAAGTAATGCAAACAAAAAGCAGCAGGTCTGTGAGGATGAGCTGTGTAGTCTTTGTCAAATGAGTGAAAAACAGGAAATAAATAAATGTCACATTTCGCCACAGTTTACATTGTTAAAAAGTCAGCTAGCCTTTTATCGTCTATGTAACCTGACTCTCAGTATTGTTTTTTCTACAATACTGCTTAAAAACAATTTAGAAATGTGCAGGAGCTTTCTAAAAATACTTGGCATGTGATTGGTTGAACCATCTGTCAGCTCCATCCGTCATGGGCCAGCATGCACGTCGCTGCCAGTAGTTCCTCAGAAGACACTGGCTGGTCCAAAAACCTGCGGTGTGGCTAAAAGCTCGTAGCCCGAGTCTTGGAAAGATGCCTCAGACGTCTCACAAGATCACTGAGAATTAACCCGACCGCCTAATATTCACATGACAGCAGCACATAGAAACACAATACTGAGTTTGATTATTTCATTCTTTTGCTGGTTCCTGTTAGAAATAGTTTTATACTTTGGAACTGGGTAGAAATCAAGCTAAGCTATTTCCGCTGCAGTCTTCTCCCCACTGTGATCACTGCAACAACCTCGTCTGTGAAAATTATGTTTGATTGCATCCTTCATGTTTGTTACCACAGTGGACCTGTTGTTCCCACAGCTGCACTCTGTCATACACTCATAACTTCTGCTGCGGCTAAAACAGTAACGCTTATATGACTTCAATAAATGCACAACAGCAATCTCCTATTAAGAGTTATATCAACACAGAGCTGCCTTTGCCCTGTACCACCACAAATGAGCTACAGCTGCTGGTTGAACTACAATAAAGCACAGCGGAGCCTTATGACACTCCAGCCAGTGTTGGGGTGGGGCTGCGCTCAGACGATTGTCAGGGCGCAGTAATACGACGCTGGGGTGTGACCTTGCATTAGGCTACCAATCGCATCATTGTGGTTTGTAACTTACGTACACGTGTCTTGATCTTTGCGCCTGATGCAGAATGGAGCGAGGACTCATGGTAGGCTTAGAATCATCCGTTATAATCTACCTGGTGGTAGAAGCTGGAGTCCGATTGTTTGGCAAACCAGAAGAGATTATGATTCCTTCCTTGACAAGATGCCCAGTTGTAGACACGTGAAGCGTCCCCACTGCATAACACTCCCACCACCATGCTTCACTGTGGTGACGCTGTTCTTCAGGTTTCCTTCTTTTCTCTTCCTCCCCTCTCTCACCTCACCAGCAAATGTCCTTCCAGTGTCAATAATCTTAGTTTGTCCTTAGCGTATGTCTGGCATTAAGGTGTCTTTTCTGTTTTTCTTGGTCTCCAAACTCACTGTCAGGGTTTCTATCTTAAGGGTAAGACACGTCGCTTCCTCCCTCTGCCAGGCTTGTATGTACTGGTTGGCTCTTGATGAGACTTCTTACCCTCAGGTTATTTTCCTGAGGGCTAATAGTTAGTTGCAGAGGGGTATATTCATGTGGATTTTGCATGGAGGGACAGAATGGACTCTACCTGCAAACAGATGAGCGCCCTTGCTGTTGGTGTTTGCATAATGTCAGCTCTGCCAAACCCTCGGCTTCCTCGCTGACGTGATACATGCGTCCCGAGTTACAGGGCTTACTGTGTTTGTGCCGCTTGTTTCCATTAAGCTTCTGATGTTATAATGAGTGTACAATTTGTGTTATCAGGCAAGACGTGTCATGTTCTTGCCCTTCAGCTTTATAAAATTACTTCTGTTGAATGTAGATGAGGGAGGCAGAGGATAAAAAACAAACCTCCCAACTTTAATATTTGCTGACTTGTCAGAAACTCTGCGACCTTCTTCGTCTTCAGAAGAGCAAGTGCACGGGATATTCCAGAAATCTCCTCCCAGGAGGAAACCAGCCAAATATTTGACTTCAACTCCACCTCAGACAGCGTACGCAAACTGCTTTGATGGCTTCCTGCAGACACCATCCACCCATTAGCGACCGGGTGTGAAAGTTTCACCCTCTCTTTATTTTCAGCGCACTGTTTTGTACTCGTCTATTGAGGCTGCTAGAAGCATTGGAACCATTTTCACACATGTGATTACTCTCGCAGCTTCAGAGCAACGGTGTGCGAGGATGACAGAGGCTTTTGTGAAATGTGGGAAGTGAGGTTAGATGGAGGAAAAGCTGTGTTTGTCCTCAGCGCATGAGTGCAGACAGTGGCTCATTATTCAGAAACAAAACAGCAGCAGAAAGCAAACCTGGAACAATCTGACGGGTTTTACCTGTCACCATTATGTGAAAATGTTTTCTGTTCTTCTTTCGCTGCCCTGCACTGTAGACACAAAGCCACCTGGAGGTGATGAGGACGGGATATACAGGATGTTTCTGGGCACTTTCTTTGCATCTCAGGCATCAAAACGTGGATGTGTGCTCATTATGAAGCAGCCCGGGTGAAACCGACGAGGCCTGAAGTTTGACTCACGAACCCACGTTTTTGGAGAATGTGCTGCCTGCAGATTTATGCATAATTTAACCTGAAAACTAAATAAAAAATATATATGTATACATACAGTGCCAAATCTACCTTCCCCAGGTGTTTTCAGAGGTGACTCCAAACCTCCATATGATACCAGTTATCCACAGGCTTACAGAACCTTTATTAAACCATTGACCGAGTTATTGAAGAACTCCCGCCTCCTCAGCAAACTGCATGACGTGCGACATACCTGCTAGTTAGTGTTAAGCACCAGACTAATAATACAACTCAAAGTCCAGTGTGCATCATTTTTTATTTTCCTTGTTGTGTCTCGTTGTCTTTCATCAGCTTCAGCTGTGTCTCGTCACCCCGGTGTTTCTCATCTCTCCTCATGCGTCTCTTCGTTCTCGTAGCAGCCAGTCAGAGGAAAGTTGTGTCAAAGGGGAGGAGCTAAAACTGCCCAGTATAAGATGGGGACTAGCCTGAACTATGGATCATACAAAACTACTGCAGCAGAGCCCGAGTACGAAATTGTGGAGCTGAACAGCTCTCCTTTAACAATTGGACAGACATGGGCGCAGCACTTCAAATGAAATGAGCCAGAGTGAACATTAGGGATTGGTACAATCACAGCAGCGAACATGTTGACTCCTGACTCTCAGAACATTTCAAGTCTGGCACATTTACGCTTCTTTGGTGTAAATACAGATGTTGGACTGTATATAATCAGTCATTCAGCCTCTAATTGGGTCTGTTTTGCATTTGTTCTTTGCCTCTTTCAGTTTTCCTATCACACCTTTCCTCATTGTTTCCTCACTTCCTTTCATCTTCACTATTTCTCCTTTTCCATTTTCTCCTGCTCCATTTCCTTTTCCACTTCGTGACTTTATTATTTCCAACCCGTTCCTACTTCTTTACCTCGCTCTTGTATGTCTCTCCTTTCCTCTCATTTTCCACATCTCCTAACCTCCTGTTTCCTTCGCTTCTTTCCTCCTTGAATTTATTATCCTTGGCCTTGTTTCCTCTCCTCCTCCTCACCTCCCTCATCAACTATTTTCTGTCTCCCACCCCTCCTCTCCCCGACTGCCGCCTTTAAATTCGACTCCATAACATTTCAATTCCATTTCCCATCATCGTGCTCTCGTCTATCTGTGGTGCCTTCCTATTCATTTCAAGGTCAGAGTGAGAGAATTGGGATGGAAAGCGATACAGAAAGAGAGAAAATGAAGAGGGAGGAAAACGGACACTAAAAAGAGCCGGTGACGGCTAAGAGGAGGAAGAGGGAAACGGTCTGCACGCCAGGAAGGAGACGGCTCATTGTTGGCTTTGCAGTACAATGTGTGTCTTTGTACGACATCTCTGCTGCAGTAAGTGCATATGCTGCTGAACGTAAACGCACAAAAGGAGTTTCAGGTGAACGGCATCGCTCCAGCAGCGTCTACATCTCAGTAACAGCAGGGGTACTGTGTTCTGTGCATAAGTTTGATTAAACAACACAACGGTTCATATTTTGAGCTTTGTCATCTTGTTTATGGAGATCAGTGTGAAAACTGACACTGGTCTTCACTTTGACACCAGCTCTGTTTTTAATGTAGGACAAATTTGTGATCAACATATTTTATTATTTCTGGTTTGCTCCGTCTCTTTTGAGGTTGGA